>NC_141689.1:397553675-397710353 GCF_964263255.1 Lissotriton vulgaris
TACGTACATGACGTAATGCGTGGCTTGGTACTGTGTATCCCTTGGATACCAAAGTAGCAGCTGGGGCGACTTTATGCGTATATGATGGTCCACGGGATGCTGTGTCACAAACCCGTTGGATATGAAATACACATCATTTATAAGTTTAGCAATGTGGTGGATCGGATTCATGTTGGTGATGGATCTTGGTACGCTACCGGTATGGGAGTGCAGTTTTCTCAACAAAAAAAAGAGATACAATTTTTTGGGGGGAAGATATACAACATTACATCATTTTTAAAGTTAAAAAAAAGAAGTATAATAGAGTTCAAAAATATTTAAAAATATTATAGAAAAATATAGGTTTTATAAACATTGAAATATGAAATTAGCATTTAAAAATCTTTGAAATGCACTGTACACACACTAACTCACCCATACAGCCCTTCCTAGATGGACTTCTGAATCCATACAACCAGTGAATCACCCACTCAGACATCTATGCACAGTCACACACCCTGCCACCCACCCACACAGACCCTCAGGCACCCATACAGATACTCAGACAACAAATTAATAACCCATATAGACACTCATGTAGCTACTCACCAACCCATGCAGCCGCTTACACACCAACTCAGAAACTAATACAGACTTTCACACAGTTTAGTCACTAACCCATGCATTCAGTAAGACAAGTTCAATCACTCACTTATGCAGTCAGTCATGCACCTACTAAATAATCCATTCTAGCACTTGTAAATCCACTCATTCTTCAATACACTTTGCCATAGATATATATGAAAAATATTTAAACTTTTCAGAAACACACATTCACTGGATGATGTCATCAGTGATGTCATAAGTAATGTCATTTGAGATGTCATCAGTGATGTTACTGAAAATGTCATGAGTGATGTAATATGTGATGTCATTACCAGTGCATTGCAGGCGCGTGAGTTATAGTTAGCTCAACTAACTCTAACAGGTGAATTTCTCTTGTCTTATATGAGTCAAATATTCATCTAACTATAAAAACTATGGTTTCATTGAACATCCACATAAACATCACCCCCTCCCACAAGAACATCCTGCCTGGGACCAATGACAACTCTTCCAAGCCCCCTATAAAACCCTGGAAATCTTTCAACCCGGTACAAGAAGCTGAGATAGTCAAACTGACCGCATCATCAATCCCTCCTCCCACACTCTAGATTCTTTACCTCCACAACTGACCAAAAAGCTGAAACTCCCTTGCTCCGCTCTGATGCAAGATCATTAACAGCTCCCTGAGAACCAGAGTCGTTCCAGACTGCCTCAAAGTTGGTCAAGTGACGCCACTGCTGAAAAAACCTTGCCTAGACACAAAAGATATGAACAATCTCAGACCAGTATCTAACTTACCTCTTCTATCCAAAACCCTGGAAAAATGTGTACTCCTTCACCTTACTCAGCACATGGTTAGCATCAACCTCCTCGAATCACACCAATCAGGTATCAGAAAAAGTTTCAGCATCAAAACCGCGATCTTCAATGTCATCGATGATATCCACAAATTGCTTGAAACAAACCAATGCTGCCTTTTCATCCTCCTTGACCGATCGGCAGCATTTGACACGGTCGATCACAAAATGCTCATTTAGATGCTTCAAGAAAGGGAGAGTCTAGATAAGGTGGTCCTACACTGGTTCTCCTCCTTCCTGCATAATCGCACCCAAAGAATAAAAATCAAAAACTTTACGTCCGATCCACACCCTGTCAGCAGAGGAGTCCCCCAAAGTTCAGAGCTCTCCCTGCAACTTTTCAACATTTACATTGAACCCCTCAAAACCCTTCTCAAAAAAACCAACATTCCCTTCCATCTGTATGCAGATGACACACAGATCTATCTAGAAACCACCTCCATGGAGGACATTCAGAGACTCAATGATATACTCAGAGAAGTCCAACGCTGACTTTCAAGTAACCACCTAACACTCAATCAGGACAAAACTGAAATACTCCTCATCTCTAACAAAGAAGAGAACCCCCAAATTACGGAATGGCTAAAAGTGATTGATGCGCTCAACAGCAACCTCACCCTGGCGAACTCTGTAAAATCACCAGGGATCACTCTAGACCCGAACCTGGACATGACCAAACACATTAAGAACTCTGCCAAGAGCGTCTTCCTTAACCCGAAGCTACTGAACAAAATAAAACCTTTCATCTCATCCAAGGACCTCAAACAAGCCACCCAAGCTTTGGTGCTGTCGAGATGAGACTACGGAATATCTACCCTCACAGGTACATCAAAAGCATACCTTGTCCACTAAAAACAACTCTCAATGCAGCAGCCAGAATGGTGACAGGAGTGAAGAAATGCACATCTCACCCGCACTCAGAGAACTAAAATGGCTCCCACTTGAAATGCCTGCTAGTTTCAGAACAGCCTGCCTCACGCACAAAGCCCTGCACACAGGAAAACCTGAAAACCTGGCTGCAAAGCTCAAAAAAGCCGGCCAGGCCAGGACCCTCAAAAGCTCGAACACACTTCTACTCATCCCAATGAAAGCCCAACATCTGGAACTCTATTCCCCCACACATCAGAACTATCACATCCTTTTCAAAATTCAAAGGTCAGCTCAAAACCTGCTCCTAGATCGTTCCCTAGCCAAGGGACAGGAGCCGCAGAAGCGCTAAAACTTTACTCCCTGGAAGAGGAGTTCCTCCCAATAACTATGACACTCGCAAAGGCATCCCACATTTCCAATGCCCCTTGGGTACACGATTCCGCTGAAACTCTCCATCCATGTTCTTTAGTACTATTGTACTTTGTGATCTTTTTCAGTACTACTGTTGTGAAGCGCTCTGATACCCTCGGGCCTGGCCAGCGCTATATAAAACTTCTGAATAAATAAATGAATACATAAATAAATGTATATATATATATATATATATATATATATATATATATATATATATATATATATATATATATATATATATATATATATATTCAATGAAAAAACCATTGGTTGTAGAACATATATAGTTAGGAATTTGCATTTACAAAACCTTATTTTACTCGCATAAAACCATTGAAATTCCATATATAGTTAGATGCGCTAACTATATATCACGCACCCGCAATCCACTGCTGATGATGTCACATATTACATCATTCATGACATGGTCAGTGACATCACTGATGACATCACTGATGACAACTCAAATGACATCACTGATGACAACATCCAGTGACTGTATGTTTCTGTAAAGTTAAAATATGTCTTACATATTGAAGAATGAGTGGATGTATAAATGTCTGGATGAAGGATTTAGTAGGTGCATGACTGATTGTATGAGGGAGTGATTAAATGTGTCTCACTGAGTGCATGGGTTAGTGATTAAACTGTATTAATTTGTGCATCATTATATCTGTTGTTCTGTAAACTGCTGCATGTGTTGATCAGTAGCTATATGAGTAACTATATGGGTTATTGATTGGTTGCCCAAGTATTTGTATGGGAGACTGAGTATGTGTGTGAGTGGCTGGGAGGTGTGTGACTCTGTGCATAGATGTGTGAACAGCTGATTCACTAGATTTATGGGTTCAAAACTGCATGTGGAAACAGCTGTATGGGTGGTTGACTGTGTGCATGAGTGTATTGGTGAGTGATTGGATATCTCAATGCTACATGTCAAAGTAAGTACATATGTAAAACACAGTACATGCGAGAGTTGACATATATAAATTACTGTGTTTAAGAGCCAGTGAATGTGTGAGTGGCTGCATGGATCATTGAAACTTGTATCAGTGATTGTATAAGAGAGTAAATATGTGTTAGAATATGTTTCAATACGTAAGGTGTGTATAACTGTATAGTTGAGGAAATGGCGGTGTGATTGATTCTTTGCATGACTGTCTAGGTGTATGAGTAACTCCATGGATGAGTGACAATCTGTGAGTGTCTGTTTTCACTGAGTGTATCTAAGGTTATATCAGAGTCTGTAGAGGTTCATCGTATTAACACATGAATGATGTCATCTGTGATGTTGTCAGTGATGTCATTTGAGTTGTCATCAGTGATGTCATCAGTGATGTCACTGACCATGTCATGAATGATGTAATATGTGACATCATCAGCAGTGGATTGCGGGTGCGCGATATATAGTTAGTGCATCTAACTATATATGGAATTTCAATGGTTTTATGCGAGTAAAATAAGGTTTTGTAAATGCAAATTCCTAACTATATATGTTCTATAACCAATGGTTTTTTCATTGAATTTTCAAGGTTTTGTAAATGCAAATTCCTAACTATATATGGACTTTAACCTATGGTTTTTTCTGTGAATTTCAATGGTTTTTTAATAGCAAATATCAAAAGCTGTCAAATGTCAAGTACGTGATAGGTAAAAACGTTTTCGTGTTTATGCACGTTGATGTGCTTTGAACGCTGCCCCCCCCTCCCCTCTTTTCTCTTAGTAGTACTCTCTCTTTGCAGATAGTGAACGGTAGTTAACGCAGACCTTTACCCCCGTTGTAATCCGTCGTACCTGCTTGTCTCTCCATTTGATTGATTGTTATCCAAGCATTTACTGTTTTAGAATTGGTTCTCTTTGGATCATTCTCTATTTACAAACAAGCACAAAGTCGCAATACTCTGTTTAGTCTTTGCAGATAGTGAAAAATCGTGTAAAAAAATAAAAGTAATCGAGCAAAATCAGTAGACCACTAATTCGATCTCTTTTTGACCTCAGTAAAATACAAACATTAGGAACAACCCTTCATGAGAAATACGAAAATAGTGAAATGAACTGAGCTCCACACCATGAGGGCTGCAAGACAGCTCGACTCCGCCACCCACCCCGCCCAAAATAACGACAAACCCTATGCAAATATTATAAATATAGACAACACACCAGCAAAGAAACAGGGTAAAACATTTTATTAAATAACTATTTACATAACTATTTTATACTTTTTGTTGCCCGATCCGGCTAGCTCAATCGATCGAGCATGAAACTCATGCACTGATAGCAAGCGTTGAGAGTTTGTAGAACGATGGCTTCAGATTTTCTACATACGGTGTAGTGGCGCGAACTGGGAGGGGGCGTTTGGATCCTGTCCCTTCCCCAAATAAGATTTTCATACGTGAGTGTTCGTTCATGCTTTTGGTCCCTGAGTTGCTTCGATGTCACTGCCTTACACAAATGGCATAAGTCCTGGATGTTGAGTGCCATACTTCAGAGTTCTAAGCAGCGCTTGTTACACTGTTTAAAACTTATTTGCACCTGCTGCAGCTTCACTATTCAAAGTAAGTGGGGTCCGTTTGTGGACCTGACTGCGTTGGAAAACAATGTGATACGGTGCCTCCCTAAACCGCTTGACGGAGGCCCCCGAGGGACGGTGAGATGGCGCGGACTGAGAGGGGGCGCTTGGCTCCTGCCCCCTCCCCAAGTCGTGTTGCCCTGGTGTGGCCTGAGATCGCCCCCGACATAGGCGGCCGGCTCCCGGGGTCCGGCGGAATTTTCTGCCTTTTGATGACTCTTCCATTCTGGACCTTGTCCCACAATCCGTTTGACCTGAAGACACGCTGTAGTGGGGCGCCCCTTTACCGTTTTAGTTGCCATTCCGCCCGCTTTTGGTACTCTGTGCCTCTTCCGCCATTCAGCTGTTTACCGCCCGCTCTTGCGACTACAGCGTCTCGCTCACCATGTAGTTGAGTTGCTCCCGCTCTTAAGATTTAACCGAACTTTTTGGACTGCTGAAAGCGGTTGTATTCCGACCGCTGGTTGGTGGAGACATTTTGACTATATTCTGGACCTGCGTTGTCGCGTAATGCGTCATATGACGCGCCGCGTTAGCGCACCCGGAAGTGCTCCGGTGCGCAAGGCGCAGCTTCCCGGAAACGATCCAGAGCGCGCCGCGCAGCGCGTAACGTAAGCATAACAGGTCATATGACTTGTTAATAAAACTTTTCATTGGTTCATTTTACTTTTGTTTTCCTAATGATGTAAGACTAGGTCATGTGACCTAAAAATAACACTTTTCATTGGATTAAAACATTTTTTTTCCCAAACGATGAAAGCCCCACCTTGTTTCTGGATGTTTCAGACTGAAGCTGGCGTCACCATGAGAGCACCACCATCTCGTAGCTCCGTCGTGGCCATTCCGCAAGCAATCATGGCAGCCGCTCCCCACCGGAAGCCTGCGGGAGTCGAGGTCCCCCAAGACTTTTGTAGAATCTTCAAGGCTGAGGGGACGCTTTCGAGAATGGGACCCAAGCCCTGGCAGACAAGCGTCCGAGTTCCAAAGTGTCCCAGGGCCATTTTACTGGACCAGCCCAAATCCGAAGAGCCGGCCGCCATTTTAAGAGTCCTGTGGCAGCCGCCTATCGCTGCACCGCAAGAGTGGGAGCAACTCAACTACATGGTGAGCGAGACGCTGTAGCCGTAAGAGCGGGCGGTAAACAGCTGAATGGCGGAAAAGGCACAGTGTAGCAAAAGCGGGCGGAATGGCAACTGAAACGATAAAGGGGCGCCCCACTACAGCAGACGAGCCTCCGCCATGTGCTTCACAACTGCATACATATCTCGTGATATCAAGGTTGGGCAACCAGTACACAACAAGCAGTTACGAGTCCCATTTACACCGGAGCCATTTTGGGCGCGGCCGGGCAGGTCCAGGATCTAGTCAAACATAACAAATGAAGCTGACGTCTCTGAAGCAGTTGACGCACAGCAGGACATAGCAAATAAACATGAAGTCTCTAAAGCTGTTAACTCACTGCAGGACAAAACAAGTGAACCTGAAACCTCTGGAATAATTGTCGCTCAAAAGAACAACACACAAAACTCTGTAGAGCCTGAAGAAAGAAAAAGAGAACGGCACTGTAGTTTCAGACACACTTAACACTAATGACTAAACAAAGATATCGTCTGTTTATGAAGCAGTTATCATATAAACAGAATTGACAAAGAAGTGTGCAGACACCAATGCTATTAAGAAACACAAGAAAATCCCTAACGCATCAGCATTCTCGGAAGAGGTTGACACAGATAACATCTTAAGGAACAAAGAAAGACAAAATAAGGATGAGGAAGTTATAACTTTAGTTTTTTCTTCAGCTAGCGACAGCAAGAAACACATTGTAATGGAGATTAGAGAGGCTACGGATGGATAAATAAATTATCAAAAGAAATGGCTACTCCCCCCTTTAGCAGATTAGCTAAATCTTTGCATAATTTGGACATTAAAGTTATATTATTGTTGTTGTTGTTGTTATGGTTATAGTTCTGGTTAATTTCAGCAAGAAACACATTGTAATGGAGAATAGAGAGGCTACGGATGGGTGAATAAATTATCAAAAGAAATGGCGACTCCCCCTTTAGCAGATTAGCTAAATGTTTGCGTAATTTAAGCATAAAAGTTATATTATTGTTGTTGTTGTTGTTATCGTTATAGTTCTGGTTAATTTCCATTCAGAGTGTCCTACACAGCACCACTCTAGGTAAACACTACTTTATGTAAAACCTGCACTTAGTTGGTCACCATGGGGTTTAAAGAAGGGATGGTTCTTCACCTGGGTGCCGTCCACAACTCAGCACGTTGTGCTGCCTTGGGACTATTCGCACAAAAGACAGCTTCGGACCATTGTTGTTTTTTTTGGTCAAAAAATGTTTAAATATATTTACAGTTTTTGTTACGTTCGTTATATTTAAAAGTTAATAAAGTTTTATAAACCTACTTTTTTGGAGTACTATATATTATTAAAAAATCGGGAGAATGGGGCCTTGAATCGGGTTATTGTCATGTGTGGGCTTTGCAAGTGTACTGCTACAGGATCGGACATTTCAAACTCAAATGCACGTTCTTTTTCTTACCTTTCCGAAGCATGGAGCGCAATAGCAGGCAGAGAAAGGGTGATGCAAGTGTTGAACACTGCCTGGCCTGGCAAGTTGCTGGCAGTGCCCCCCCCCCCCGCCCGCTCCTGAAAGAGGGCACACACACCGCCGCCCCGAGTACTTCACAGATCTTTAAAAGACCATGCGCTTGTTCATGAGGCTTAAATGGTTTATCACCCCTTCTAGAACCCCTGCATCGACCCTCTGACGTTTCCTGGAAGAATTAGCACGTAACACAATACCAAGCCCTGTCAGCTGAAACCCCCGAGGAATCGTGGGGCATATTATCAAGGGGGTTTAATTCCGCTTTTTTGGCTTTAAAAGCCAAGAAAGCGGAGATAAAATTATCTCCCTATTACCAAGCTGTCGCTAACACCAGTTAGTGACAGCTAAAAGGAGATAGCGACCATCTTGGGCCCCGCTTTGCATGTCAGTGATATCTATCACTAATGACATGCAAAGTGGGCATGCCAAGATGTTAGCGACTGGAAACAGTCCCTTACATCGCTATCTCCTATTACCAAATTTTGGAGATATTCGCGCTAAGCGCGAATATCTCCACAAGCTAACACCTGCCCTGAGCAGTTCTTAGCCATGTTATCCAATTGGAGGTGGATAACATGGCTAAGAGCATTTGCTGGATAATGCATGAATATCGCTGACTTTTCAGCGATATTCATGCATTGCGGCCGTTTTTTATTGCATTTGCGAGCAGTTCTTAGCCATGTTATCCAATGGGAGGTAGATAACATAGCTAAGAGCATTTTCTGGATAATGCATGAATCTCGCTGTCTTTTCAGCGATATTCATGCATTGCGGCCGTTTTTTATCGCATTTGCGAGCAGTTCTTAGCCATGTTATCCAATTGGAGGTGGATAACATGGCTAAGAACATTTGCTGGATAATGCATGAATATCGCTGACTTTTCAGCGATATTCATGCATTGCGGCCGTTTTTTATCGCATTTGCGATAAACCTTGCTAATAGCAAGGTTTATCTGCGATAAAAATCGCCGATGTGCGGCGATAATTTTTGTCTCTAAACAAGTTAGAGACATAAATTATCGCTAGTTGTTGGTAATATGCCCCCGGGTTTTTGCTTGCAGAAATCGGGAGGCGGGAGACTAGCACTGAAATCAGTAGTCTCACGCCTGAATCGGGAGGGTAGGCATGTCTGGATTCTCTACAGCTGGGGCCATAAACTACATCCGCAGGGCTAGGTGATAGCCTGGGACCGGCCTGGCATCTAAAATGGCTGCCGTGCACGACAAAATTGTGGCATTGGAAAAAAGGCAAGATGGCGCAGACAATGTTTATCAATAAGGATTCATTTTTAACAATATATTTACTCGCAGTGACAAAATGGCGGTCAACACTTCCTGATTTCCATCGAATCGAACGTTAACAGACGTCACGCAGCAAAAAAAAAAAAAACCACGCACTGCCGCTGGAAGACATGTATCAACATATATGAGCCTCCTCAGCCACCCTCAGAAAACATAAGGGATCAGGATACGTCTCCCGCACCCCCTTATACCTAGTAATTTAATTAAAACGAAACACAAAATGGCGAATTCCCGTTTCGCTACCAGTTTGCGGCCCAGTTCGCGGCCCGAGAAGCGCTTCTACCGTGAAAAATCATTTTTTTTTTATTTTCCCCACGGGACCCTTTAATAACCCCGACATCATTCCTAGGGGGTCAAGAGGGGCCTACCTTGCCCCCTTTCATTAAATTCCCCCTTCGTTTTTCACCTCTTCTTCTCTCTCGATCCTACCGAGAGATAAGATGGCGGCCGCTCCGGACTGTTTAGAATGTTGACAGACACCGGAGAGCCAATCAGCTTCGCATCGCAAAGTTCCGTTTCGCGAAAAGTAAGCGGACCGGAGCGCAGCCCGGAGCGCTGTTACAGATATATATCTTGTTTTGAACGTTAATTTCTCAAAATCCACTGGAGCACATATATTAAGACCTAGCAAAGGCACATCGGGCTAACAGTCCCTACAATTTTGCCAAGTTTCGTGCAAATCCATTCAGCCGTTCGAGCTAAAAGTGAGGCCAACCGCCCTATGGAAATTAACATGGGAAAAACGTGTTTTGGGACCCCCCTTTTTTCTCGGCCCCCCCTTGACGAAACCCCCCCAAATTTTCAGGGGCTGCTCAGAAACAAAATGTGCCATTTTCCTGAAAATTTCAGCCGATTCCATACACAAACGCCAAAGTTATTAGACATAGAATTTTCAAAAGTTCCATAGACAAATAATCCTAACTATATATACCTACTGGCTATCGCCAGTAGGTAATATATATATATATATATATATATATATATATATTTAATTTTTTTTCCTAATCTATTCGTGGGCTGGTGGGAGAAGCACGTGGCCTAGGGGGGTCCCAATGAAAAATGGCTGGACAACATCATGATTTGGTCGAGATATATCGACGACTTGTTTGTCGTTTGGCGCGGCGACATCTCCTCTGCGGAGGAGTATATGGCGGTGCTGAACAACAATGAGTTGAACCTCAGATTTACCAGTACAATGAGTAGAACATCTGTACACTATCTCGACCATGAGGTCTTTGTCAAGGAAAGTTCCTTACACACCAGGCTTTACCGCAAGCCTACGGCTGGCAACACCGTGTTACACGCGGCGAGCCACCATCCGAAAAGCATGATCTAGAATATCCCCTTCGGAGAATTACTGCGTATAAAAAGAAATTGCTCAGATTCTAGCGATTTCAGGCAGGCACGGGAAGGGGCGGTAGCCAGGTTTAGAGAGAGAGGGTACTCAAGGTCACTCCTCACGGAAGCAACCAGGCGAGTAGACCTTATTGACAGAAAAGACCTCATACAGACTATCACGGGGGATAAAGTGGAAGACTGTACAACAAGTATGATCACCATTTACAACATGAGATCAAACGAACAGGTGCAGATATTCAATAAGAACTGGCACATCCTAGGTACAGACCCAGTAATGAAGAGAGTTATACCTGCAAGGCCGTCTATTACTTACAGACGCTGTCAGTCCCTCAGTGACCATCTTGTAAAAAGCCACTATGTAGACCCCCCCAAAAGCGTAAAAGATAAACCCATCAACGGTTTCTTCCCATGCATGCAATGCAAGGCATGTAAATCCAGCAAAAAAAGAACCAAATATGAAGGGAGAAGCAATGACCCACGGCCAATGAGAGAGATAAAAAAAATTCTGAATTGCAACTCTGAGTTTGTAATTTACTGCCTGGTATGCCCGTGTGCCAAAAGGTACATTGGAAGCACCATCAATCAAGCCAAGAAACGTATCCTGGAACACATGCGTGCCATCGCTAATAAGGATAAGAACTACCCGGTGGCACGCCATTTCGAGACCCACCATGGAAGTAATAGGGAACTATTATCCTTCTACCTAATAGATCAGCTGGAGAGAAGGGAACGAGGTGGGGACAGGATAAGGTTACTAAGAGCGATGGAGTCCAGGTACATCATTGACCTTCAGAGTATGCAACCAAAAGGGCTTAACAACGACGAAGAACTCTGGGTGCATCTAGAATAGACAGTACTCACTCCCAATTTGGTTCGGGAAGGTAAATCTATACTGCAAATAGAACAACCCAACACTGTAAACTAATATGGGTAACTTTCCAGTTGGCAGCATGTAAACTCGTATCAATAGATGAGAATAATATGGATTCCTGCCCATACAGGGCATCACAACTTGTGCAAGGTAACAGGGTCAATAAAATAACTGTCCATTGAGCCCATCCAGGGCACAATTCTGTACATTAATGAATTAATTGTAAATATATTCAATTCCTCCTTGTACATGGGCGAAGGAAAGTGCATTATGAACTGTTGATGTAAAATATGTATATAATCAATGGACACTAGTAGACATACACCCTGTCACTTGACCTTTGTTTTAAGGAATTTTTATTTCTAATGAATGTTTTTGCACTAGCACTTTTTCCAAACGCCATTTGTCCCCCTGTATACACTGTAAATAGTGTTATTGGTGATATGTTGAATTGCACGTTCAAACATGGCCGCCGTAAAACATCTTGGCGAGCATTAGTCCACTGTCTATGTTGTGTGAAGTGGTGGGGGATTTAATGGCGACATGCACAAAGAATGGCTGACACTGAGGAAGCCAAATAGGTGAAACGCGTCTGTCGAGGGGGCAGGCGGGTCTGCTAATAAACCATCCTGGTTAATACACTGACTTGGAGTGGCGTCCTTTTTTGACCTCTGGGGAATCACGGAGGTGTGTGGAAATATATATATATATATATATATATATATATATATATATATATATATATATATATATATTACCTACTGGCGGTCGCCAGTAGGTAGTTATAGTTAGGATTTTTTTCAATGTTAAATCTCAAAATTCTATTTGGAATAACTTTGGCACCGGTTGACGAATCTGCCTGAAAATTTCCTGAAAATGGCCTCGTCGAGCTCCGGTCCTTCCCTGAAAGTTTGGGGGGGATACGTCAAGCGGGGGCCGAGATAAAAGGGGGGTCCCAAAACGCATTTTCCCCATGTTAATTTCCGTAGGGCGGTCAATTTCACTTTTAGCCCGAACGGCTGAATGGATTTACACCAAACTTGGCAAAATTGTAGGGACTTGTAGCCCGATGTGCCTTTGCTATGTCTCAAGATATGTGCTGCAGTGGATTTTGAGTAATTTAGGTTCAAAAAAATATATATATCTATAGGCGCTCTCCGGTGCGCGCACCGGAGTGCGCTCCAGGCGCGACACGCGACTTGCGCGCAGAAAGCTGATTGGCTCTTGGGTGTCTGTAAACATTCTAAATAGTCTGGAGTGGCCGCCATCTTGTGTCTCGGTAAAATCGAGACACAAGGGGTTTGAAAAAAAAAGGGGCAAATGACCATAAGGGGGAAGAGTAGACCCCCTCTGACCCCCTAGGTTTGATGTAGGGACTAAAATAGGGTCCTGCAGGGCATTACAATTTTTTTTTCGTTTTGCGCGGGGGAAGCGCATGGTACGCGCACCGGCGAAGCACGGGGAAAATCCAGGACCATATTTATGAAGGCCTTGCGCTGTTAGTTTTGCGCCTCCTGTGCGTCAATTTTTGTGACGCACCAGCGGTGTAAAAAAATGCGCATTGTTATGCAATATTTAAAAAGTGACGCATCTATCTAGATGCGTCACTTTTTAAATATAGTGCAACGAGGCACATTTTATTACACTGCTGGTGTTATGCGTCACTTTTCTGTGCGCACTCCTTATGACATTCCAGATGTGTCATATTTAATGTATGACGAATCATGTTGCAAGGAGTTACAGATACGTCAGTATTTCTGACATATCTGTAAACATAAAAGTGATGCGAGGCAGGTGCAAGATTTTGACGCAACAGCATCCTAAAAGTGACGCAGAGAAATCTTATAGATTTCAGTACGTCGTTATTACCAAGCTTTTTGCGGGGGAATGCCCCCTTTGCATACATTATACCTGACGCAGATATAATGTGGCGCAGAGTTTTAAAAAGTGACCCATGTACCTAGATGCGTCACTTTTTAAAAATGGCGTCAGGTATAATGCATGCAGAGGGGGTGTTCTCCCGCAAAAAGCTTTGTAATAGCGACGCAGTGAAATCTTTGAGATTTCACTGCGTCAGTTTTAGGATCCTGTTGCGTCAAAATCTTGTGCCTGCTTTACAGCAGGTGTTAGACTGAGGCAAGACCTTTCACATGCTGCTTTCCCCATTTGAAAGGACACATTACTGGAGTTGCGTCACTTTTGTGACGCACTCCAGCAATGCGTTACTTGGAATGTCATAAGGAGTGCGCACAGAAAAGTGACGCATCGCACCAGTGGTGTAAAAAAATGTGCCTCGTTGCGTTATATTTAAAAAGTGACGTATCTAGGTAGATGGGTCACTTTTTAAAATCAAGCGCCACATTATATCTGCGTGAGGTATAATGCATGCAGAGGGGGTGTTCCCCCACAAAAAGCTTTGTAATAGCGACGCAGTGAAATGTTTGAGATTTCACTGCGTCACTTTTAGGATGCTGTTGCATCCTTTAAATATAGTGCAACGAGGCACATTTTATTACACTGCTGGTGTGATGCGTCACTTTTCTGTCCACAGTCCTTATGACATTCCAGATGTGTCATATTTAATGTATGACGAATCATGTTGCAAGGAGTTACAGATACGTCAGTATTTCTCACATATCTGTAAACATGAAAGTGACGCGAGGCAGGCGCAAGATTTTGATGCAACAGCATCCTAAAAGTGACGCAGAGAAATCTCATAGATTTCAGTACGTCGTTATTACCAAGCTTTTTGCGAGGGATTGCCCCCTCTGCATACATTATACCTGATGCAGATACAATGTGGTGCAGAGTTTTAAAAAGTGACCCATGTACCTAGATGCGTCACTTTTTAAAAAATAGTGTCAGGTATAATGCATGCAGAGGGGGTGTTCCTTGCAAAAAGCTTGGTAATAATGACGCAGTGCGTCACTTTTAGGATGCTGTTGCGCCAAAATCTTGCGCCTGCTTCACAGCAAACCTTTCACATGGTGCTTTTTCCATGTGAAAGGACACATTACTGGAGTTGCGTCACTTTTGTGACGCACTCCTGCAATGCGTTACTTTTGTGTTTACAGATATGTCAGAAATACTGACATATCTGTAACTCCTTGCGAATTGATTAGTCATATATTAAATATGACATATCTGGAATGTCATAAGGAGTGCGTCCAGAAAAGTGACGCATCGCTGTTTTCACGTAGCGATGCGTCACTTTTCAGAAATGAGGCCTCCAGTTTATTCACTGTGTCATAACTTTCTTTTCTAACACTCACCTTCTTTCATTCCTCCTACTTCACTTCCTTTCACCTCTCATACCTTTCTGTTCTTTCTTACTCATTCTCCTTTCAATTATCAATGCACTATATTTCACTTACTCTTCATTTTTTAAGAATATAGCTCTTTGATGAGAATTGGAGGTAGTTCTGAAAAGAACTTTTGGTTTTCTTCTTTTAACTGAACAGGAACAAAAACAGGGAATAGAAACTGCTCAACAGGAGCAAAAAGAAAAGAAAAAAATTAGGGGTGGGAAGGGCAGCGATGGTTCTCCAATGCCCGAACCATGAGCAGGACACTTTGCTCCCCATAGGTGAGGAGTTGATTGCAGTATCTGCATCTGACGACCCCATGGTTAAATGCAGGTTGAATGTTTGCTACCTGCTCCTGTGATTGTTCTCTTCCAGAAGAAGTTGCTCCTCCTGTTGATGTAGAGGCCCCATCTCTGGGAACCTCTTGTGCCAGAGCCCTGACACTTTCCCGGGCAAAATTCTGGGGGTGCCTCCTCTCCACATGGCGAATCATGGTGAAGTTGCCAAAAGAGTATTTTTTTGGGGGGTTACCCCGTGACAGGACCTGTTTGCAGATCCTGCACTCTACTTTTGGTGCATTCACCTTCTTCTGGTCTGCTGGAAACTTAAAAAATTTCCAGATGAAATGTTCTTTGACCTTCGGCTGAGGAGGCTCTTCATCAATGAAATCATTGGAGTCATCTTCACTGCTGGATTGTCTGGCAGCCATGATTAATCAAGGAATATGGAGCAGCAAAAAAGGCAGGTCTTTCAGTCACAAAAGTGAAAGAAGAAGTGAAGGAAATGGGTGGGGATTTCATTCATTGTAAAAAAAACTGTTAGCAACCAATGAAAAGTGTTATTTTAGGGTCACATGACCCGACGCGTTTACGCTGCGCGCTCCGGAGCACTTCCGGTGCGTTTACGCAGCGCGATCGTAGGCGCTTCCGGGGCGCAAACGTGGCGCGATCGTAGGCGCTTTTGCGTGCGTTTATGCGCCGCGAACGTAGGCGCTTCCGAGGGCACTTACGTTGCGCGCCGAAGTGACGTCATCAATCTTTTATAGAAATGCATAATCATTTTCCTTATTAAAAAAAACTAATTTTATTTGTATGGTACGAAATGTTTTGCATTATTATTAACTTTTCATTCATATTTTTTTTCACGAACGACAGTTGCGCTCTGGGTGCGCTTTCAGATGAGCTCTCGGAAAAGCTTACCGGAGAGCTTAGCTGAAAGCTTCCCGGAGCGCGCACCCAGAGCGCAAAAGAAAAAAATTATATAAAAAAAATGAATACTTAAAAAAAAACAGCAAATTGTAAAAAAAAAAAAAGGTTAGAAACTCGATATACAAAGGAATTAGCATTTAAAAAACCTATGAAATTCACTGAAAAAACCATAGGTTTCACACCAGTTATAGTTAGGAATTAGCATTTAAAAAACCTATTAAATTCACTGAAAAAACCATAGGTTTCACACCAGTTATAGTTAGCTGGAAATTTTACTGATATAAAACCATTGAAATTCCCACGTTATAGTTAGATGGACTCACTATAACTTGCGCGTGCAATGCACTGCTGATGATGTCTTATTAAGCCAGTTAACCAATCAATTTTTAAAAACCATCCATTTAGACACTTATTTAAACATTTATTCTTCCATCAACTTTTACATATACATATATAAAATATATTTATTTTTCAGAAAGACACACATTCACTGGATGGTGTCATCAGTGATGTCATGAGTGATGTCACTGACCATGTCATGAGTGATGTAATATGTGATGTCATCAGCAGTGCATTGCACGCGCAAGTTATAGTGAGTCCATCTAACTATAACGTGGGAATTTCAATGGTTTTATATCAGTAAAATTTCCAGCTAACTATAACTGGTGTGAAACCTATGGTTTTTTCAGTGAATTTAATAGGTTTTTTAAATGCTAATTCCTAACTATAACTGGTGTGAAACCTATGGTTTTTTCAGTGAATATATATATATATATATATAGATATATATATATATATATATATATATATATATATATATATATATATATATATATATATATATATATATATATATATATATATATATATATATGTATATATATATATATATCTATATATATATATATATATATATCACAGTCCAGAAACACCAGCCTGCCGCATCTTCGAGCGGGTGCCTGCATAACGGGGGTGTACCCATTAATCATATGAAGCTCCAAATATCCTACAGGTATAGCCTGTAATAGATTGCAGCACTCGCAGGGGTGGTTTCTCAAAGATGTTTATTCGGAAACCTTCAGCACATCAACAAGACGCGTTTCGGCGTATAGCCTTCGTCAATTGTATAACAGTTGGCGTGGTGGCCATTGCACGTATTTCAACATTTCAGAGTACACGTTCATGGACAACAACATAGGACTAACACCTTAACGTTAAAGCGCCCTAATATTGTAACGTGCATTTAACCAGCGTTATATAATGTAATGGAACTCGGTTAGACCATCGTGTCATGTATATACATCAATGTTTTACACAATTTGAATCTTATTCCGATATAATTCATTGTTGCCCTGAATGGGCATAACCCACAATCAATCGTTCCACAACATTCTGATGTCTTGTAATCTCCCCCTAAATGGGCTTAAGCTGTCCAAAACTAGACTCCACATTTTCAAATATCTTATTGCGTCCGTTGAGAATTATTCAGATTTTATATATGTATATAAATCATTCATTGACTAATTCATCTAGTCACATAATAGCATTCCACAAATTGAATGGCATTTGTTTCTATAATCCATTATCCATGACATTCAATTCATTCTCGGATATACTTCATCACAGTAGAAGATCCCAAAGCACCAGAGGAAACACTTCACTGAAATCACTATCCCAAATGTACAGCCAACTCTTCATGCATATTCAGGCCATTAGGCATCTTGCTTTGCAGGTCTATTCTGTAGACCTAGACTCAAGATGCCTAAGCCTTTGTAATCGATCACCCCCTCTCACGCTCATAGGACACTATCCAGGCACATGTACGACAACAGGTCCCTGTTGCGTCCATGAGCCTTATCGAAGTGTCATGCTACAGGATATGATTCATCTACATTCTTAATGGCTCGCATATGCTCCAATATACGAATTATGACCGGATGAGTCGTGCTCCCAATATATCTCTTCCCGCACGGACAGGTCAAACAGTAGATGGCATATGGCGTGGTGCAGGTCAGAAACTTCTGTATTCTTTTGGGTGTGACTAGGCCTGGAACTTTGTAAGTCAGGGATCGCTTACTGAATTTACACGCTTTACAGCGTCCGCATGGAAAGAAGCCATTTAATGGTTCTAAAGAAGGTTTGACGGAATATCCCTCATGATGACTATGCACTAGGTGATCCTTCAGAGCTCTAGCTTTGCTAAAAGTAATCAAGGGGTTAGATGGTAGATCAGCTTTGATGATGTTATCTGTTAAAAGGATATTCCAATGTTTTCGCAAAATCCTTCTAAGGTCCCCTGCATTGTTAGAGAAGGGGGTGATAAATCTAAAAGCACCACCTTCTGATTCCTTGCTTTTAATTTTAAGCAGTTCATCTCTCTGTATCTTGTTCACCTTATTAAGTGCTTGGGTTAATATCCCGTCTTTGTAACCTCTAGCTTTAAACCTAGACAAGCTTTGCTTTGTAGCCTTTTGAAATTCTTGCTCACATGAGTTGTTTCTTTTAAGTCTTAACAGCTCTCCGTACGGGATGCTGTTGACTAGCTTTTTCGGATGGCTACTTGTAGCATACAGTGTAGAGTTCCCTGC
This sequence comes from Lissotriton vulgaris, assembly GCF_964263255.1. Classification (NCBI taxonomy): domain Eukaryota; kingdom Metazoa; phylum Chordata; class Amphibia; order Caudata; family Salamandridae; genus Lissotriton; species Lissotriton vulgaris. Next base: position 397,572,223 of record NC_141689.1, read on the forward strand.
GGTTGATTTCCGGAAGAGTTTAGTATGGATTTTGCCCTCCTCTATGTACACCGTTAGATCTAAATAGTTAACCTCTGTTCTGCTTATTTCTCCTGAAAATTTTAGGTTCACTTCATTATTATTCAAGACATCAATGTACATAGCTGCCATTTCAACAGGGCTGTCCATTATAATAAAGAAATCGTCTATGTAACGATACCACCCCTTGATTTTGCAATTCCAATCTTGATTGTCTTGTGACCATGCCACCTGCTCCTCCCACCATCCCACAAAGAGATTTGCAAAACTAGGGGCGGAGCAGGTGCCCATCGCCACGCCTGACATTTGTCTATATAGCTGTTTCCCAAACAAAAATATGTTGTTATTCAGGCAAAACCTTGAGAATTCACACAGCATCTTATTGTGTTCGTAATATCGCATTGATTTCTGTTCCAAGAAACTCTCTATCGCTCTCAAGCCATCATCGTGTGCAATACATGTATATAAGCTAGTTATGTCAAGTACCATCATACAATAGCTTTCTTTCCATACAGTATTGTTCAAACAATTAAGGAAGTGTTTCGTGTCCTTCAGGTAGGATTTCAGTGTTACAACGTGTGGGAAGAGAAAGGAGTCAATATACATTGATAAATGTTCTGTTAGGCTCCCTTGTGAGGCCACAATCGGTCTCCCCGGTGGGTTCAGCTTGTCCTTATGAACCTTAGGTAGGTAATAGAACGTCGGTGTGATGGGACTTAGGCATCTCAAAAACAAGTACTCATCAGAATTCAGCATATCCAGTTTATACCATTTTGAAATCATATCATGATAATCTGTTATGCTTTGATTATATGTTCTGTCATTGATTTTCATGTATGTTTTTATGTCCTCCAATTGTCGTAGGGCTTCCGTTTCATATTGTACTTTAGTCAGCAACACAATATTACCCCCTTTATCTGAGGGTTTGCAGACCAGGGAGGAATCTTCACACAATGTTCTTAGAGCTTCTTGTTGATTTTTAGAAAAATTATTTTCTTTATTCTTATATTTGTAGTCATTTCTCACACGCATCAGAACTTTTACCACTGCATCCGCAAAGGTATCTATCGCATCTCTGCCCATAATCGGCATGAAGCTCGAAGTGGGTTTAAAAGTGCTGGCTCCTCCTTTCTGTTGCACTTCCATATTTTCCAATATTTGTGTATTCCCTATGTCCAATATTACACCTTCATTCACCTCCATTCTTAATTCCTCTAATGCTCTAGCACCCGCTAAGTCATTGCATCTCATAGTCTCTCCTACCGTTCTATCCACAGCCGTGGGTTTGTTAGGTGGGGATTTTATTTTGAAGAATGTATGCAATTTTAGTTTGCGGGTAATTTTGAACAACTCTATTCTTGTTTGGGCATATTCCAAGTTCTTTTGTGGGCAAAAGGACAGACCAAGTTTCAAAGTCGATTCTTCTTCCAAGGTTAAAACCTTGGGTGTCAAATTGACTATAGTTAAGTTATCTTCCACATTTAAGTCTTCTTCTTCTAGAAGTTCTTGCTGCGGGTCGCGGGTGGCGAACCTACGATGTTTCTTGCCGCCGCCCCCCTGCCTCGTCTTCCTCTTCCTCCTCGTTTCTCCGGGGGTTTGCCCCTGCCTCCCTGCAACTGCTGTTTCCGCAATTTTTTGGCTCCTCGTGAAAAGGTGAAGGGTCTACTTGGACATCCTCACTCGACAGCTCATCACCCGTCACTTCAGACTCAGATGTTTCCGGTACCATTGGTGCTGGGCCCATTGTCTTTTTCCTAAGTTCTTTCCTGGGATTATCGTATTTCTTGGCAAATGTCAATACTCTGCCCATGCTGTAATCCAGTTCGTCCATCTCAAACTTTTCTTCCTTCCGTTGTTTTATTTTCTGTTCGTAAATTTTTAGACGTTTTTTCATTCATTCTCGTTTTTCCTCTATTTTGCTTTGATCTTCTTCCTTTAATAATTCATCCTCCAGTTCTTTAATGAGGACCAGGGCTTTATCGCGGTCACTTCAGGCGAAACGCACTAAGATTTCTAAACTCCCTTTACAGGACTGGGCGTCTGTGTTCCGCCCATGCATCCAGAAGTAGCGGATCCGGGTTTTCATATGCCGGTATGGTGTATATCCTGAGGCCTCTTGGTACTCGGTCCACCTCTATATAATTTTGTAAAGAGGTTGCCTCCCACCATTTCCTTATCTCACGTTCATATAAACGTTCCAATTTCGCCAGTTTGGAGTTTAAATCTGTTGCGCTTCCGCTAGCCTGTCCCTGTTTGTCTTTTTGTATATCACTTTGTTTTTTCTTGTTCTTGAACATTCCCAACTCGGCCTTGCGCGGTTCCGTTTCACAAAACATTCTTATTTACTCTAGCTTCGTCCGCAGCTTCCCTAATTAACGTGCTGCTTCCCCTTTGGCTCTGTGGCAAATGTGTGTCAAATTGTAAAAAGTTCTTGTGCCAACCGACACCTTACCAGAATATTTTCGTGTTGTGGCTTTTGTATGTTTTCCGCAAAAGTTCACAACAATCCCCGGTATCCGTGCCTGGTGGTGGCTCCGTTTTCACTCGCATCCACAGTGCGGCCGGAAATCACAGCTCCAGGAACACCAGCCTGCCGCATCTTCGAGCGGGTGCCTGCATAACGGGGGTGTACCCGTTAATCATATGAAGCTCCAAATATCCTACAGGTATAGCCTGTAATAGATTGCAGCACTCGCAGGGGTGGTTTCTCAAAGATGTTTATTCGGAAACCTTCAGCACATCAACAAGACGCGTTTCTGCGTATAACCTTCGTCAATTGTATAACAGTTGGCGTGGTGGCCATTGCACTTATTTCAACATTTCAGAGTACACGTTCATGGACAACAACATAGGACTAACACCTTAACGTTAAAGCGCCGCCATATTGTAACGTGCATTTAACCAGCGTTATATAATGTAATGGAACTCGGTTAGACCATCGTGTCATGTATATACATCAATGTTTTACACAATTTGAATCTTATTCCGATATAATTCATTGTTGCCCTGAATGGGCATAACCCACAATCAATCGTTCCACAGTGATGTCACTGACCATGTCATGAGTGATGTAATATGTGACGTCATCAGCAGTGCATTGCAGGCGCGCAAGTTATAGTGAGTCCAACTAACTATAACGTGGGAATTTCAATGGTTTTATGTCAGTAAAATTTCCAGCTAACTATAACTGGTGTGAAACCTATGGTTTTTTCAGTGAATTTAATAGGTTTTTTAAATGCTAATTCCTAACTATAACTGGTGTGAAACCTGTGTTTTTTTTCAGTGAATTTCAAAGGTTTTTTAAATGCTAATTCCTAACTATAACTGGTGTGAAACCTATGGTTTTTTCAGTGAATTTCATAGGTTTTTTAAATGCTAATTCCTAACTATAACTGATGTGAAACCTATGTTTTTTTCAGTGAATTTCATAGGTTTTTTAATAGCAAATTTCTAAAGCTATGAAATATAAAAATTTTTTTAATGAATCCTATATTGTATACTTATGTAACGCTATTTTTTATATGTATATTCTTCATTTTTTTTCTTTGCCCTGGAGCGCTCCCATTGCGTGTCCCGGGGAGCGCACCAGTAAGCGCAGTCTTGCGGCGCGCCCCAGGGCGCGTACCGGTGAGCGTCCCGTTAGCACTATTGCCGCGAATGAAAACATCATCGTGACGTATCGCGTAGCCGCGTCCGTGTGATACACACGGCGTAAGCGCACCCGGAAGCATCCACGCGCATACGAACGCGCTACATAAGCGCCGCCAGGCGCGCCCCCTGGCCTGCACCGGGGCGCGTAGCGTAAGCGCGTCGGGTCATGTGACCTGAAAATAACACTTTTCATTGGTTCAGAACAGTTTTGGTTTCCAAATGATGAAAGCCCGGCTCATGCGACCTGAAAATAACACTTTTCGTTGGTTCAGAACAGTTTTGTTTTCCAAATGATGAAAGCCCCCACCTTTTTTCCTCATTCTCACTTTATTCTTTGTGAGGAAGACCTGCTTCTATTGATAGAGAAACGGCTACAGTAGCAGCAGCAGCTGGAACATCTGCACCACCACCACCACCACCACCACAAGGACCACCACAACATCACATTGGTGGTGAAGAAGAAGAGGAGGAGGAGGAGGAGGAGAGACAGCAGTTCCTGCCTGAAGACAATTTCCCATATAAACCTAAGGAGCACTTTTTATGGGAGTTTTTTAAAATCGCAAGGGGTTTCAAAAAAGTTAATGCTGCAAAGGTGACCTGTCTCATCACTTGAACTTTCAAGGGGAAACCCTGCAAAAAAATATTCATTTGGGAATCACACAATGCTACGCCACATGCAACGAAAGCACCCCAATAACTATTCAGCTGCAGAGGTCAGAGAACTGACCAAAAACCATCCCCAATCTTCTCCGAGCACCTCTAAACAACCCACTCCATCGGGTCCTGAAACTAGAGAGATAGTCCCATGCATCCAACGCCAGTTTGGAGACTACAAGATTACTTGTATATTTTGTGGGACTACCATTTCTTATGGGGAGCAGAGCATCAAACTTATAAACCGTGCTGGAGACAACCACCGGTGCCGAAAGAAGCCTTAATTTTTTCCTGTTTTTTTTTGCTCCAGTTCAGCTGTTTACAATTCCCTGTTTTTTGTTTGTGCCCATAAAAAATACACAACAAATATAAAACTGTTCATAAAAGCCAAAAAAAGTATAAAATGTTCCCAAAAAAAAAATATATAAAACAACAAAAAGAAGAAAAAAAACAGTTCTTTTTAGAACTACCTCCACTTTTATAAAAAAAAGGCTACATTTTTTTAAAACTCTGTCACTCTTTTTTCCCCATGGTATGCTCCCCAGTCTGCTCCCTGGTGCGCATACTGGGCGCTCCCCCCGCGCAAATCGAAAAAAAAAACCCACATCAAACCTAGGGGGACAGGGGGGTCTATCCTGCCCCCTTTTGGTCATTTCCCTCTTTGTTTTTGCCACCTCTTGTGTCTCGATCCTACGGAGACACAAGATGGCGGCCGCTCCGGACTGTTTGGAATGTTTACAGACACCCGAGAGCCAATCAGCTTTCCGCGCGCGAACTCGCGTAGCGCGCTGGTTCGCGCCCCGGTGCGCGTACCGGGGCGCGCTTACAGATATATATATTTTTTTGAACCTAAATTACTCAAAATCCACTGCAGCACATATCTTGAGACATAGCAAAGGCACATCGGACTACCAGTCCCTACATTGTTGCCAAGTTTTGTGGAAATCCATTCAGCCGTTCGGGCTAAAAGTGAGGTTGACCGCCCTATGGAAATTAACATTGGGAAAAGACGTTTTGGGACCCCCCTTTTTTCTCGGCCCCCACTTGACGAATCCCCCCCAAACTTTAAGGCAAGGACCGGAGCGCCGCGAGGCAAATTTGAGGAAATTTTCAGGCAGATTCCTCAACCGGCGCCAAAGTTATTCTCAATAGAATGTTGCGATTTCCCTATTGAAAATAATCCTAACTATAACAACCTACTGGTGACCGCCAGTAGGTAATATATATACACACACAAACACACACTCCGTTCCAAACCCTTTGATTGGACGCATGTGCTCTTCGTGGGGCTGGTATGCGTTTCTCCGTTTCAAGTATTGCATATAGCAAAAACGAAGTGCACTCACTTTTGGGATTTACTGTTGTGTTCTTTATTAGTGCAAAAATGCTATTACCATGCCCAAAGCATTTCAGTCCTTTCATCGGACCTTGATCACGAGAGAGCCAGTATTCAAATTTGGGCATTATTTATTTCTACTACACTGGCCATTTCCTGTTTTGCTCCTTAGATACAGATTTTGATAAAAAAAACAGCCAGGAAGCACAAAGACGGTTCAAAAACAGAAAATACCCAAAGAAAATCATAGAAAGAGATCTTCAGAGAGTAAAAACGCAACACCAAACCCAAATTCTACAAGGGCCAGAGAATGTAGTGAAAAATTAAAAACAGCTAAAAATAAGATTAATAGTGACATACACTGCAGAAACAGGCAAACTGACACAGATAATAAAAAAAACATTGGGGGACATCAAAACAGACCCCATTTTACCAGCAATATTTAGAGATCATCCCAATATCACAAACAGGAGAGCCCGATACTTAGGGGATAGTGTAATTCATAGTAATTTTGAAGATAAACAGCTCAATACTTGGGCAAAAGTGGAGGGTTCTGGCCATGTAAGCAATGCAAAGCTTGTAAGATAGCTGCAGATAAAAAGGAGGTGGACTTGCATAACGGCACAAAATGGAAAATAAAACACTACATAACATGTAAGAGCAACTTTGTGATTTATGTGGTGGAATGTCCCTGTAAACTAAAATATGCTGTAAGCACAACAGGTGAAGTTAAAAAGAGGATCTTGGGACACATTAGAGCAACAAAGAGTAAAGATCGTAGCAATGCCATTTCAAAGCATATGGAAAAATTTCATGATAGCAAATATGAGGAATAACAGTATTATGCCATCGAACAAATACCCATCTTAGAGAGAGCAGGTAGCTGAGAGAAGCTTCTGACACAAAAAGAATCTAAGTATGGTGTATCAATAGGAACTCTGAGTCTGAACGGTCTCAACCAGGATGAAGAGTTTTATGATCATTTATAGCATCTTCGGTGGCCTAAAACACAAGAACTAAGTTAATGAAAAATTGAGAACAGAAACGAGAGAGAATACGTTTTCTCACTAGAGAGCTAATTAATTGGAAGAAGAAAGAATTACTCAGCTCACTAGAGAGCAAATATTCCTGGAATAAATATGAAGACACTTATGATTGATGGAAATTTGAGAAATCTGCAAAATATTAAGCAGGACTTTAAATTTAGAACAATAGAAAAATTGAAACTTGACTGAATTAGTCCACTAAAGGGCACTGCGATGTATTGTGCACTTTAAAAGGACCCCAAATAATAATTTAATTGGATGATTTAATGAATGCATCAGAATTGCCGTCAAGTTTCCGCCATTAACCACCCAGTAGGTAAGATGGGCGGCGAGAGTGAAATACTCTTTATGTAAACAGCACTGGCAGTTAAGAGGTCCTAAAAATTTAAACAAAAAGGAAACCAACAAGAATAAAATGACAATCAAAAAAGAAAATAAAAACTGGATTTTAAAAGTAAAGTGTAACCTAACTAGAAGCGCAAATGCAAATGGTATTTAATTCAAATTGCAAGCAGAAAACAAAAATATAATAAAATGGAAATACCACGTCATGTCATGAGTGATGTAATATGTGAGGTCATAAGCATTACATTGAAGGGCTGTAAGTTATAGGTAGCTCAGGTAACTATAACTGGTCAATTTCACTGGTTTAGTATGAGTGAAATGTGAGCCTCGATATATTGTCCCTGTAACTTTTTCAGTAAATTTCAAGTTTCCTAAATTCTATTTCCTTATTGTAACGTACCTGTAAACTTTCTTTTTTCAGTGAATTTCTAAGGTTTTATTAATTATATATCCTAACTATAACATTTTTTATTTTTATTTTTTTTTTGTATGTTTTTATATAGCGCTCGACTACCCGGAGGCATCTCGGCGCTTGCCTTGGGAACCCGTCCTGGCTTTTCCCTGTGAGACAGCCCCTAACGGGCATCCCCAAGGTGAAAGCCAGGCATCCCGCCGCGGGGGGCCGTTGTGGAGATTAAGCAAGCTTAATGCCCAGAGTTGCAGAGTGTGAACCCATGATTAGGTCAGGCACCGAAGCGAGAATTATCGAGTCCGTGGACATTTGAGCTCAAGACCCTGCCGCGTCGGGAATTGAACCCTGGTCCCGGGTCTGACCTCTGCTTCAGGGTCTGCCTGCTCTAACCAGTGAGCCACACTTCTCCACCTAACCAGTGAGCCACACTTCTCTACATTCCTGTAACCTTTAAGTTTTTATTGCATTTCTAGGGTTCTTCAAAAAAAAAAATCATAACGCTAAACTGTAATGTTTCATTGTGGATGTGAGAGCACTTGTGTGGGTCTGTTAGCGGGTGAATGAGTGCGTACGTGGGTTGGTGAGTGGGAGTGGGAGTGCCTCAGTGACTATCTGAAGTGGTTTATCAGTGCGTGAGTGGATCTGTGAGTGACTGTGTGAGTGGCTGTGTGGGTTGTGTCAGAGCCTGTGTGGGTCTGTGAGTAGAAGTGTGAGTGCTGCGTGCTGCAGTGGATCTGTGGGTGCGTATGTGAGTGGTGCTATGGTTTTTGGGGATTTCCATACTTAGTTAATTTAATGACAAGAACCATGTACTCGGTTCTTATGGGGAGATGTCATTTAATAATTAATTCACCATAGGATGTACGGTTTGGGCATGAGAGCAACTCCGCCGGAGAGCACTTTTGGATGCCATGTATGAACCATCGCTGCCGCTCACTAGGCACCCAGCGCTACCTTTCACGACTGAGGCGGGGGTCTGCCAGCGTTGGCAAAAGCTTCAGATACATACACTTGGGCATGCTTTCCCGGAAGGCGTCTTTATTGATCTAGATTCTGCATTAGGAGAGGACTACACCGGCTTTCTTACTAGGATGACCTGTTTCCAATTGCCAGCGGTGCTTCGAGACCAATGTCCCTCAATCCCGACTTGCTTGAATTCTGATGGTGCAGTGAGAAAGGGACTCATGTCTGAGTATACCCTGCCACACCTATAGTGGCCAAAAACGATTTAGAAAAGGGGGTGGTGATGAACAGAATGTCTGAATTAGGCAGACCACTCTTACCCAGTCCAAAGATCAGGGCTTGATGATGACTCAGACATGAGTCCTTTTCTCACTGCACCATCAGGATTCAAGCAAGCCGGGCCGAAGATGGCTGAAATGCCAGAAACCGGTCCCCGGTAGCTTGTCTCCTTTCTGGTGAAGAATTGGCTTGGTAGTTTAGTCTGCCCTGTTCCCATGATGCACTGGGCCAGGGACAGACTAATTTGCATGTAGCCAGGTTCTGAGCTGGGATGGTGCAGTGAGCTAAAAAACGGTGATGGATCAAGCCCTGATCTTTGGACTGGGTAAGAGTGATCTGCTTAATTCAGACACTCTGTTCATCACCACCCCCTTTTCTGAATCATTTTGTCCACCATAAGCGTGAAAGGGTATACTCAGATGTGAGTCTCTTGCTCATTGCACCATCAGGATTCAAGCAAGCTGGGCCGAAGACGTCTGAAATGCCAGAAACCGGTCCCCGGAAGCTTGTATCCTTCCCAGTATAAGAATTGGCTTGGTAGTCTGGTCTGCCCTGTTCCCATGATGCACTGGGCCAGGGACAGACTAATTTGCATGTAGCCAGGTTCTGAGCTGGGATGGTGCAGTGAGCTAAAAAACGGTGATGGATCAAGCCCTGATCTTTGGACTGGGTAAGAGTGGTCTGCTTAATTCAGACACTCTGTTCATCACCACCCCCTTTTCTGAATCATTTTGTCCACCATAAGCGTGGAAGGGTATACTCAGATGTGAGTCCCTTGCTCATTGCACCATCAGGATTCAAGCAAGCCGGGCCGAAGACGGCTGAAATGCCAGAAACCGGTCCCCGGAAGCTTGTATCCTTCCCAGTATAAGAATTGGCTTGGTAGTCTGGTCTGCCCTGTTCCCATGATGCACCGGGCCAGGGACAGACTAATTTGCATGTAGCCAGGTTCTGAGCTGGGATGGTGCAGTGAGCTAAAAAACGGTGATGGATCAAGCCCTGATCTTTGGACTGGGTAAGAGTGGTCTGCTTAATTCAGACACTCTGTTCATCACCATCCCCTTTTCTGAATCATTTTGTCCACCATAAGCATGGAGGGGTATACTCAGATGCGAGTCCCTTGCTCATTGCACCATCAGGATTCAAGCAAGCCGGGCCGAAGACGGCTGAAATGTCATAAACCGGTCCCCGGAAGCTTGTATCCTTCCCAGTATAAGAATTGGCTTGGTAGTCTGGTCTGCCCTGTTCCCATGATGCACTGGGCCAGGGACAGACTAATTTGCATGTAGCCAGGTTCTGAGCTGGGATGGCGCAGTGAGCTAAAAAACGGTGATGGATCAAGCCCTGATCTTTGGACTGGGTAAGAGTGGTAAGCTTAATTCAGACACTCTGTTCATCACCACCCCCTTTTCTGAATCAGTGATGCAATGCAGAACACAATCACATATCTGTTTTTTTGTTTAATTTGGTTACCTAGATGTGGTACATGAAACAGTACATTGAGAACAACATTTGGATAGCAGTTGACGCATGAACTGTTTTCCAACTGATAACCTACAACATCTACGTCATTTTCCAGTTTTCTCTTATTAACAACTTCTAAATTGTCATTTTATTTCTTCAGCATTTGCAATCTTCCATTTTGGACAGATTATCTTTTTGTCATAAACACAGTATTGACCTAAATGAGGAGCATATGCACTTCTTAACCGGTTGTACTTTCTTGCACAGTTGTGAATCAGCACTTACTTTCATATCATCAAAATCAATCAAAAACAAACCCGATTATGCTCTTACTAGTAACAATGCAACAAATGTCATTCCTTCTTTAAAGACAGTACTACCAATATGAACGAAATCTGAATTTACACTTAAACCTTGTGATTTATGAACACTTACAGGGTGTGATAAAGAGAGGGGCAAGTAACTGCTGGTCCCTCATGTATAAGTATTTCAGTAGCAACAAACATACAACACATCGTACAATCTGCTTCACACAATTTGATCAAAGTTTATGGCCAAGTATTGAACCTCTTCTATATCTGGAAAACGTATGAAATAAACAACTTCACCCATTGCCTCCGGGATCATCGGTATCCCCAACACTACTTAACATTTCTGTCACCCCCCTGGCAAAACATATTTGATCTTATGGTTTCTCTGAAATATACTACACTGATGATATGCAGATAGTTCTATGAATTACATCTGATATCGATGTGTGGCCAAAGAACTTAACAACTGTCTTGCACACATCACAACAGGCTGGATGCAGGAGTACTGTCTTAAGCTAAACACTGGAAAAACAGAGGTGATACTCTTTGGAAATGAATCTCGTTTTGGAATGATTCCTGGTGACGTGTAGAATCGGGTCCGCCTACATCTCCAGTTTAAAAAGTGGCAAATCTTGGGGTCATGTTCGATGACCAACTTGGTTTCTCCCTACAGAACAATCATATTACATCTATGTTGTTCTATCTGTTTAAGATACTTAAAAAGGTCTTTCTATGAATTCCATTTGACATGCAAAAAATTGAAATTGTTGCCTTGGTTATCTTCAAGATATAATATTGCAATACTCCTTATTTGGGAATGCATAAATATCTCCAAAGCTTCAGTCTGCGTAGAATTCAACAGACAGCTTTTTAGATCTGAACTCTTGATTTTCAGAAGACCTTCACTTGGCATGTCCCTCAAAATGACTTAAGATCATCTACAGCTAGGTTGGGGGTCATTCCTAAGGTAAAGAAGGCAAATTGCAGTGGTAGAAATGTTGCCTACTTGGCTTGCAAACTATGTAATTCTATGCCGTTAGGAATTTTTTGAAAACATGGCACTTTATTTGCAGTGCTTATTAAGTCTTCTCTCATTTTATCTAATTAGTGTCAGCATGCTAGTGTTAATACACCTCGCCATTTACGCGCTTTAGAAAAATATTACTTACTTACTTACTAATCCTTCCTCAACATTCAAATTATGGCACAAAATTACTCGACAATTTTTGCTCACGCATATACATTTTTTGAGTCATGCTGTTTTGGATACAGACTTCTCATCCAATTTCATTTGTGGTTTATTTGTGAATAGTACTATGACTCCCTGATGTTCCATTTTATCAACAGAAGTAATTTCCAGAACAGCTTCTTTATCCTGTTCTAGTAGTTGTTTGATAACGTTGAATCATTCGAGTTGTAGGCATTAAAAACTATAGATTTCTGTTCTTGAATAAAATTGTACATTAGTTTTGGTGCTGTGATGTTAGTTAGAAATAATTTCTTGATAAGGTGACTTTCCAAAGCACGTTTCCCCTCTTTTGTCAGGACTCTTAATCTAATGTCCTTCAGTATATCTCTATAGTCCACATCAGATGCTTGACACATATTTTTCACTAGTTCCTTGTATTCAAAGTGTAATCAAATATTTACATTGCCAATACTCCCCATGTAATTTCTTGTTTCAGTATGCACACATGTTTTGAAAACAGGTTGTCCTTTTCCAGGAGTAAGCTGCAGTAGGTCACCAATCACAATGAAATGCTTCAAAGAGTACATCGTAGTTGGTTCATAAAATCTGCTTCATTCGTAAGTGAACGAAGGCAAGCATTAAGTTTGATGCCATATTTCCTTCATTAATGATTAGAAGCTTCAGTTTTTTCAAGTACTCTTGATACCTCATGACAAGTATCACCAGATGATTTCTGGTATTCCAGTTTATTTTCATGTTTATTAGGTAACATTAGTAATTGATGTAGAGTAATTCCTTTTAATGATATGTGCAGCTAATCCTGTTAGTGCTGCTCCTACACATGACACATTTCAATCTGTTGTCTTCTGTTGATAACCTGTTGGAACTTTTATTAGAAAGATTGTTCCAGCGCCAGCTTGACCACTGATGTATAGCAATATTGGAATATGCAAAGAACATTCACTTTGTTTCTTTTCATGGAGAAATCCTTGCTTATTTTATCCTTAACTTCAGTATAAATATATTTTAGTTCAATGTTAAGTTGTTTTAGTAACTGTTCAAAATCTACAGTTTCCTCTCTTGCTTGCTGGAGAATATGTTCTCCACCTCATGCATAACTATAGCTGCTTTGTTTTGTATTGTTGGTTCTCCAAGAGGATGTTGACTGAGTGGTACTGAACTTTGAGTGTTTTGTGAACTTTCCTTTGCTATCTCAGCTGCAATGGTTTCTGCCTGTTCAATCACATTTTCAACATTTGCAAATGGTTGGGAAAAAATGAACCCTCACGCCTGTCTTTCACAGCATTGATAGAGTCTTCACAACAATCATAGTGTTCAAGTAAATCTGATTCAGCATGCCATGGCTTTTACATACTTCAAATACTGCAGAGAAACTCTCCTTTCTGGAGTTTGGCAACTAAGGTTTAGTTGTTTATTAGATGTCCTGCATTGTGTGTCAACAAACATCCATTATGTCCATATATTCCATATGTCCCTTTTTCTATGTTTTCAGTTACATTACTTTTATATGTGTAATAATGTAGTACGTCATAGAGACACATGTTGTGAAGATGTGGACACCTTTTTGGGAAGTATGTACCCAAAATATTAGTTTTCAAAAATATCTCTACTTTCCGGATAGAATTCTATGAGATACTGCATTTCTGGGAAACATTTGAATACTCTGTTTTAACTGCTTGCAAGGTCTAGGCTTACTCACACAATTCCTCTTGACTTTGAGAACAAACTAGCCAAGCTCAACTGGTCTGAGCACTCATAGGAACTTATTTCTCTGTTGGAAAGCAGTTTCAAACAGAAACCATACAAATTCTTGGTAAGATTCTTTTCTGTGGAAATTTATTTTCACATTTCTTTTTTTCCGTTTTTCTCAGATTTTGTTACATATGGAATGAAATAGCGAGCCACAGAGATTGATTTGTTCCACATCTTCAATATCACAGGGTTGTAGTCACTAATATACTTGGAAGCCTCTGTTCTTCTGAGATTGTATGCGTTTTTCTGGTTATTTCTGTATTAGTGTACGTCTGACTGCAGACAAAAAGCTGTTTGCCCTTCATAGTTGAATGATTGGTCATGGAAAGTCAAAACAACATCTTGTATCAAATTTTCCTTTGCATCTGTATTTTTATTGATAGTATTTCCATCCATGAGTTTGAAAGCTTAAAACTTGCTGTCTCAAGTCCTTTTCACCATCATCTTTTGGGATGGCACATCACTTACTGTTCTATGAAAGACAAGACAGGCTCATCACTGTCTGCTCCAACTTTTGGTGCATATTTTAACCACAACAGCATGTGAATGTGAGGAACACCTCTTAATTAGTACTCTTTACAGATGAGGAATCAGATACTTCACCAAGAAAAGTAATTACTTCTGTTGCAGATAAAAGACATCATACCTTGAAATTTATAGTTGAAATTTCTCAAACATTTGTAGGATCCAATGAGCAAAGTTCTCCGGCTGTCTTCACTTTGATGTCCTTTATGTTGGAGTTTGCTTCTCGCAAGAATTCAACAGGTCATACTCATCACAACAGAGTGTTAGAAACCAAGTAGGTGCTCCTAGCTTTCTCAAAATATATTTCAGCTCATTGTCACTATTATACCAACACCCGTTTGTGCCACGTTGGCACACCATCAAATTTATCAAGTTGTATACCAGGTTTTTATCTTTTCCTTGCACTTTGTAAACAAATTCCCTTGCTGTAAGATTTTGCAGATTCACTCCTGCTTTGAAAATGTGATTTACTGCATAAGATAGGCCTGATAAGTTGCTCTTAAATAGTGGATAAAATATATTTGGACTATGCTGTTGAAATCTAGGACCCTCAGAAAATAGTCTAGCTGATCTGTACTCAGCTGTTGGGAATTGGTACAGGCCAGTCATCATACCTACCACTTACTCCAGTAGGAAACAGGTGTGGAAAATAACAAGCTTCAAAACTTTACTCCCACACACTCAAATGAGCTCCTTCTGCTTTTTTTCATTTGAAAGAGATCAATAGCATGTCAATTAGTCTCTTTGGGATGCAGAGGGTGAATACAGTACCGTTCAAAAATTTCTTCTTATGTGTATCGATCCACCTTTTCAATCTGACCTCTTGATGATGATGTGTCATCCTCCATATGTGTTATATCTTGAAAAACATCTATATCCTTGTAATAAATATATTTTATACCAGAAATAATGCTGTGTTTTTAGTTTACTAAGATTGACGAAATCTTGCCAGATTTGTTTGCTCTTTCTCAGGGCACCATTGACTAGAATATTAAGTGCTTCTCCCAAATCTCTCTGCACTCCTACAGTTTCAATATTCTGCTTGAAATCTAATGGAAAGTACATAATACTACCTTTAAGACCTTTCTGTAACTCTGTTGGAGGTAAACCTTAGCTGTTTTTGGCTCCATATAAATTATAGCTTGTATTGGATGTATACGCTGTGTTGGAGTTGATTCCTACACATTATAAGTCTTGAAGTTCTTGTGTAATTGGAACTAATTCTGATTAACATGCTGTGAACTGCTCTAGCTGGCAGTTTATTATCCTCTAACTTATCTTAACAGTACTTACATATAATTTGTCTTGTGGAATAATCAAAGAGTTCCTCTACAAATAAATAAGCTGTAAACTCTTTCTACTTATCTCTATTCTTTGTTATGTTACATAAATTTATAACGCGCACAGCTACTCATGA
Source organism: Lissotriton vulgaris (assembly GCF_964263255.1). Lineage (NCBI taxonomy): Eukaryota > Metazoa > Chordata > Amphibia > Caudata > Salamandridae > Lissotriton > Lissotriton vulgaris. Next base: position 397,587,606 of record NC_141689.1, read on the forward strand.
GTATCCCGGCGCGGAGCATGGCGGGGGAGGACTATCAGGAGAATAAGTGTGTTTTCAATTTCTTCCTGAACACAACTGGGTCCTGGATGGTACATAAAGCAAGAGGGAGGGCGTTCAAAGCGGTCGCCGCCTTCACTGTAAAGAGCTACCCCCTATTCTCTGAAACTTAAAACAAGGGACCAGAGCATAACAAAGAGACGAGGACTGCAGAGGACATGCAGGAACATAAAAAGAAAATCGCTTCTGTCAGTAAAGTGGGCCATGGCAATGAAGGGCACGGTGGACCAGAGTCAAAGATTTAAATTGAACTCTATCCAACATGGGGAGCCACTGGAGAGAACGTAGCTGTTGACGGACACTGCTTCTAGACGGAATGCCCAAGAGAAGTCTGGCTGCTGCATTCTGAACCACCTGCAGTTTTTTTCAGCAGGTGCCCAACAACACCAGCATAAAGGGCATTGACATAGTGCAGCCTTGACAGATTCAGTGCACAGGTCACTGTTTTCCTCGCTGCCTGAGGGAGGAGGGGGGGAAATCTTTTAAGAGTTTTAAGCAGGGCAAAACAGCATACAGCCAGCATGTGATGTGTGTCAAAAAGGAGAGATGTTCATCAAACCATAACCCCAAGTTTTTTGCTCCTTTCCCTGACAAGGTAGGTGAAGGAAACTCAGGAGGCCAGAGCTGCTCTCTAAAATTGGGAGGGAATCTGCCAAAGAACAGAACTTACGACTTCTCTTCATTGCATTTATGCTGCGCTTCTTCCAGCCATTTAAAGATGGAGGACAGACAGTGTTGAATCGGTAAACCCGAGTCCGCAACTTTGTCCCAGGTACAACGCAGCTGAGTATCGTCTGCATATGCCATCACCTTAGCCCCCAACTCCTTCTCCAGATAAATCAGTGGAGTAACATAGATGTTAAATAGGAAGGGGGCTACAGGAGGAACCCTCTGGGACACCTGTGGTTACAGCGGAATCCAGAACTGCTTGACACGCTCATCTAGAAAGTACTGAAACCAGCCCCAAACGGCACCTGGCAGACCAATCTTAGCCAGACGTGAGAGAAGGAGTGCGTGCGGGACCGTATCAATCGCCGCCGAGAGGTCGAGCAGAATTAGTGCTGGACTCCCGCCGGCTTCCAAGCACTCCCAGGTGGCTCCCGGATGGCTTCAACCACCTCCCCCAACACGGTTTCTGTGCCCTGAACCCTGATTGAGCAGGGTGCAAAAGCATCTCCCTTTCCACAAATCCCGTCAGCTGATTATTAACCACCTTCTCACACACCTTCGCCACTGCAGGAAGGCCAGTAGTTCCCTGAGCAAAGGGGGTCCAATGGCGGCTTTTTTAGAGGATGAAGGATCTTGGGCTCCTTCCAAGCCTGTTGTCCCACCCCTTTCCGAAGGGACATATTGATAATGGTATTCACCTCTATTCACCTCTATGCTAGTGACCTCGGCAACTGCTGCCAGTGTCTTTGCAGGGCAAGAGTCCAAGGGCGAACCTGACTTTAGACGCTTACGAATTTTAAGACACTCCAATTGGTCCACTGTTCTGAATACAGACCAAGAGAGGGCTGGACCGGCAGAGTGGCCCTCTAAAGGTATCTTCTTAGTGCTATTGCAGGGAGTAAAGGCTGCTTAGATAGCCCTAATCTTGTCCCTAAAATAGCTTGTCCCTTTAGCTTTTGAAGATACAATAACATAATAAGTGTGACTTTTGTAGTGAGTATGTCAACAACAGATACAAAGACAGTTTGGTTTCTCTGAACAGACTGTGTTAAACTTTAAAATTTCTTCTTGAAAGTTATCAACACTAATACCTGTATCCTGTTCCACTACAGCTGCAGATACCAAGACCTCAGTTTTCCTACATTCCTTACCAGAACCAAAGAAATGAAACTGAACATCATCACAAACTTCTTCTACCTCTGCTACTGTACCATGCAAAAGAGCTCTATTAATTTCTCCTAAACATAGGGCAGGTGTTTTAACATAGTAAAGCCTCCTAACTAATTTTCAAATTTCAAAGTAGTGAACAGCTAAGATTTCAAAGTGATGAACGGTGCCTCTGCACACTTTTTTTCATAGACATGCTAGTATATTATTATCAGAAGAAAATGGACTGAGCATTAATCAAGAAAAAACAAAGGTAATGTGCGTGAATACACACAAAAAAGGCCATTCTAGCCCTGGCACCTGGCAACACATCTGCTGGAAATTGTACAAGAGTACAAATATCTGGCCTTCATTATTAACAGCAAAGGGAATTTCTCTTCCCAATGGGAGGCCATGAAAGCAAGAGGGATAACGACAGCAGTGGCACTAAGATATCTGAAACATAAGATCTCCAGCACAAGTTTGTCCTCCCTGATTCGGGTGATACAGGCGAAACTCACTCACCTACAGAAGTGAGGCCTTGAGAGGGGGGACACAGGAACATTGGACAACACTATAGTAAAAGCATTACAAATTATTTATAGTCTGACGAGATATATGTCCCCCACACAATTGAGATTAGAGTTTGAGATTCAAAAACAAAGATCTGGCCTGCAAAAGAGCATACATTAAAAGCTGGTATAAAATTAGAAAGGGGTACCCAGAAACCCTAAATGCATACCTTTGGAAAGAACTGCAAGCAAACAAAGCAGGCCCAGCTAGATGCTATCTGGAAGACTCACTCGATCAATGCGTCTATGCGGCCTCTGGGAGACACCAGGAACCTACATGAGCTTCAAAACTAGTCAACAAAACTGCAAAAAGAGAGACTCTTATACAGGATAAAGCCATCCTGTCAGAGAGAGCACATGGCTCGTTCACTACTCAGATTTACACCAAAACTATACCGCAAAAGTACCTTCACATTGGCTTCTCAAAGGCCATCAAAGAGAAGCTCCTGAAATTCTGCCTAGGTATACTACCATCCTGTTAGAAATGGGATTTATGGCTAGCTGAGACTTGCGCCAAAGCGAGGCAGAAAGCACCGATAAAATAACCCCTGCTCACCCCCTTGGTAGCCTTGCACGAGTAGTCAGGCTTATCTTATGGGCAGTGTGTAAACCATTTGTACATAACCAACAGTAATACAGTGTATGTACTACCAAAGGACACCACACCAGTTTCGAAAAATATCCAATTTTTGTATCCTTAAGACGCAACCAAATACGATAAAAATCCACAATACTATGCTTCAAAATCTTCACTTATCAAAATATGCTTTTAAAAATAGTTCCTTAATGTCGATAGCTCCGTCCGGGGCTATCACCGCGTTGTGAACAACAAATCCAAAAATAGTTCTGGCTGACCGCGGGGTCGCAGGTCAACTTCGGTGTTGGGAAGACCCGCAAACAGTACGTTTCAGAGATGCACGGCGATGGGATCCTTGAAGTCACTTGCGTTGCAGGTCGAGCTCATTTCTGATGGGATTCAGAGCGCTGGTGCCAACAAGCATCGGGTGCTGCGGTGTGAAGCGCATCGGTGCTGCGTGCTGTAACCCCAGGTCGAGGTGCAATAAGCGGCTCTGTGGCGGCGTCATATGGTGTTGTCGGTGAATTCAGGGTCGCAGTGCGAGATGGAGGGGGTGCTCGTCAATATGCTAGCAGGTTACGGTGCAAGCAGCAGCACTGTCATTGCGGATGCGCTGTCTTCGGCTGACAAGCTGAAGTCAATGGCACCGGCGACAGTAGACCAAGTCTGCGGTGTGGGTTGAGGCTGGTGCGTTGTGTAACTCACGAGCGGTGCCCCTGAACCACAGTGCAGGCAGAGGCATTGATTTCAATGGGAAGTGGTGTCATCATCGTGAAGCGAGGTGTGCAGAGTGCGATGCCCACAGGTCGCAGTGTGAGCAGCGGCTCGGTGGTGGCTTCAACAGGCGTTGTCGGTGAGACCAGGGTCGCGGTGCGGTGTTGCGGCGGCACCCTCTTCAGTGCCAAAGCTTTGGTGTGAAGCAATACGGTGCAGAGTGTGGTGCCCCCAGGTCACGGTGCGATGTCACGGTGCGAGCAGAGGTCACGGTGCGAGCAGAGGCTCGGTGATGGCATCAGCAGGCGTCGTTGGTGAGACCAGGGTCGGGGTGCGGCATTGTGGCGGTGCCCTCTGCGGTGCCTTCAGGACACGGGTTCGGCAGGGTCGTCGTAGAGGTCGACGAGGGGTGTTCTTCGGGTTGCAGCACAAAACACATAGTCCCCAGTGCTGCAGGTTGAAGAACCTCAAGTCTTTGCGGTTCCTGAGACTTCCTGAACATGGGACAAGCTCTACCTCAAGCCCTTGGAGAGTCTCACCAATTTGGTTGCAGAAAGTCCAGTCCAGGCCTTTCACTGCACAAGACAGAAGCAGCCACTGCAGGTCAGCCCAGCGAAGCACCCAACAAAGCAGTTGTTCCTTTTGCAGCTTCTCCAGCACTTCTTCTTGGCAGTCTTCTTGTTCCAGATGAGTTCAAAAGTTCAGGGGTCTGGGACCCAGCATTTGTATCTACAAATCATTTGATCTTTCAGGCAGAGGGTGTCTGTGTCCGGCCAGAACCAGTTGGACCGTCTCTGGCGTGAATTCCAGGCAGGAGGTGGAGACGGCTTTGTCAGAGGCAGACCAGGCCCTTTGAGGTGCAAGGAGATTCCCTCCCTCTTCCCCATCGCAACCCAGGTCTGCTTAGCCCTTTCCTGACCTACCTAAACTATCAGGAGCCACCCTGCTCCCCAGCCATCTGTCGTCCCGAAACCCTGACATGCAATCCACATTCCAGCAGAGGCACACGGAATGACAGAGCAAAATAATACCCACTTTCTAAAAGTGGCCTTTATGAACTCAGAATGAAAAGGGCGCCCTTGCTAAAGTCTGCGTCTTTAGATGCTGAGTTCAGGCATACCAAACTTATGTGGGTATGCACAATCTGTGCTGCAGGCCCATGAGCAGCGGTGGACTCACAAGCCCCTGCACTTGCAGTGCCCTTTACTGGGGCTGAGAAGTAAGTCTCACATCCAATCATACCACAATTTACCACAGGAGCACCAGCAGTGCGAAAAGCATGCAAAAACGTTATACCAGCAAAACAGAGTTAAAACCGGGAGGGCAGAAAGCAAAAACTCGGGGGAAACATGCCAAAAGATGCCAAATCTAACACATCTGCATTCCAGTTGCCGCTGTGGTTACTCCCTCTGATGCCAGCAATCTGTCACCTCTGCGGGCAAGGGAATGAGGACATTTTGCACCTCCTAAGTATTTGCACAGAGCTACTATGGGAGTGCCGATAATTACTTACACCACCGTTCATCAGGAAAAATAAATGGTCCAGCAGACAAGCAGTAACAGCAAGCTTCTCAGGAAAGGACGTCCAACTGAGCTACCATCTGGTAAAATATCTGACCATAGTGGACACAAAGATAAAAGACAAACAACCAATACACTATAACACAATGGCATGCCACATAAACTTAAGGAAGGCCTCGTGTGGATGACCTCTTATCAAAACTGCACCAGATGAGCCACCTGAGTTACACATTTAATGTTGCTGCTACTATTGCATTTAATTGTACAAGATGGTTCTTGAATCCTTTTAATTGACAAATTTTGCACATAAGACACACTCATCTTTGCCTCCCTAGCTGGGGACTAGGAACCATAATACCCCAAAGACGCCATTCCTCACATTTTCACTTAACTTTATTGATTTTCGATGTGAAAGCACTTTAAATGTAGAATTGCACAATCTGACTCCTCTTGTTTATTCACTCTATATTTTAAAGTAAATTATTGCAATGGTTTTATTTAATCTTCCAAATAAAGATACTCATAATTGTAAATGAGTATACTTTATTAGTTTCCATGGATCTAATCCTCAAAAAATCTCTAACTTCACATTTTTCGTATGGAGAGTTAGGAAGGAAACTTCCCACTGTATCCATTGATTCTTACCTAACGCTACAAATACTGCTACTAGTCTATTTACATAGAAGGACCTGTACCTCTTCAGCTATGTCTTCTTCTACATTTCTAGGTACCAATTTCTCTTTCGGAATAGTAGAACCATCTTTCATATCATAACATCTTCCAGATTCTTCAACTGCATGCATTTGTGTGTTTTCATGGAAGTAGCTTACTTCATTGGAGAAAGGCTGGTACCAGAACTATGTATCCATTCCTCGCTGAAAACTTTGCAAAAGTTAGTTCTATTGAGAAGTCTTTTGTTATGTCTCTTTCTCCTTACACACAGCACTATTTTATCCATTGTCTTCATTATAATTAGAATCAAAATAAATATCTTCCTTTTGTGAGATTACAACCTCAACACATTCCTTTTGTCTGACAGCTTCTCTCCCTCATTTACACTTATTCATAGTTCTTTTTAGAACCTGAAGTGGTCTACTATGGAACATTCTTAGTATTATTTCCTTAAACCGTCTCTGCCTTCTGCTTAAACTTTCTCCTTTTTTGTTAGAATTTTTAATCTTCTTATCTTTTACTTTTTCTACTTTCTTAGTTGATCCCAAACTTTGTTTTTTATGCACTTGATTTAGCTACCTTACCAGATGTACACAAAGCCTATTTTAAGAAATGTATTGGTTCTCTTACAAGTAACTCTTTTCTCTTTGATCATTTTCTCTGCATTTTCACCTGTTTGTCTCTTACTTGTGTGTAGATAGTATTCTTGCTTCGGTTTCTTTCTTCTCTGACTTTTTAATGCATTTTACCTGTCTGTACATAACTAGAGATTGAGGCCTGAAAAGATAAGCTCGCGTTACTCTAAGGATGTTCATGTTTACACCTCTGCGTCTGTGTATGCATTACTCTTACTGGGTATACTACCATATATGTTACTGTGTGTCTGTGAATCAACCTATTTTAAAGGCCCAATTGTCTTAAGAAAAGGCTAAGGAGTGTCAGTACTTGGCTATATATCTGAGTGAGTGTACGGGCTGTAGAAGTGCTATCAGATGTTTAAGTAAGTGTAACAGAATATGCATTTCTGTTTTAATAAGTCTAGGTCTCTGACAATGTATATGTGAGTGGCTGAACAAATACCTTAGTACCTCTTTTAGAGATTAGAGGGGTATGTACATGTGTCTGGAACTGCTTTTGACACTGTCTGTACACATAAGTACTTTTTGAGCACATAAGTAAATATATAAGACTCTCTGGCAATGTCTTACTATGTTTTAAATGTTATAAAGGTATTTGTTATATAGCTACTCGAGAGTGTCCTGGCGCGTAGGGGAAACAGTAAACATGGGAGGCAGGAGGGACTAAATGGACTGTTTAAACATATGAGTTTTCAGCCTTTTTTTAAATGTAGACAGTTCCTTGATATGCCGGATATCCTCAGGAAGCGCATTCCAGAGAGTGGAGGCCTTGACTGTAAAGGACATACCCCCCAGACGAGCTCTCCGAAATCTAGGGATCACCAGCCGTCTTTGCATAGCTGAACGCAAAGGATGGTTGGGAGTGTAGAGGGAGAGCCTGGAACTGATATAGGCAGGGCCCTGACCGTGAAGTGCCTTGTGAGTCATAGTAAGTGCTTTATAATGCACACGCTGGGCAACAGGTAACCAGTGCAGATTGCTCAGCTGCTTGCGCACGCTTATTTATTTTTATTTATTTATTTTAGGTTTTTATAGAGCGCGTAGTCACCCAAGAGTATCCCAGCGCTAAACCTCGAGTTCCTGATGGCTGAAAGTAGGGGTTGTCGAAGATTTAAGGGAAGAGAAGGGTTTTGAGGGACTTCCTGAATCGCAGGAGGTTAGGTTCTGATCTGAGACTCAAGGGGAGCGCGTTCCATTTTTTCGCTGTATTGACTGAGAAGCGCCGGCCACCTGTGCGGGCCTTCTTTACCCTGGGAACCACAATAAGGTTTCCATGGTCTGACCGAAGCGCTCTCGAAGGTCTATAGGGTGTGATCCAGTTGTTGAGGATTGGAGGGCCTGCGTTGTGCAGTACCTTGTGGGCCAGGCAAAGGGCCTTGAATATCACTCTTTCCCTGACCGGGAGCCAGTGTAGTTTTTTCAGGGCAGGTTTGGCTGAAGTTCTGGCTGGAGTGTTCGTAAGCAGTCGGGCTGCGGCATTCTGGGTTTTTTGCAATATTTGGAGAGTGGTTTCCGGGGCTCCCAGGTAAATGGCATTGCTGTAGTCCAGCCTGGACACAATTAGGCCTTGGATCAGCAGTAGTCGGGACTGGAATGGGAGTAGGGAGAGCACCTTTCTGCATGATCTTAGTAAGCCATAGCAAGTGCCGGCCGTTTTCCTCGCCTGTGTTTTGAAGGTGAGATCTTTCTCTAACCATACTCCCAGACTCTTAACTTCCGTCTTGGGGGTAGGGGGTTCACCCATACAGGCGGGCCAGATGTTTGGGGGTAGATTCAGAGTTTTATGTCCTAGGAGAAGGATCTCCGTTTTTGACCCATTTAATTTTAGGGCTGAGTCACTCATCCATTGATGGATATTGGAGAGGCAATCATGGAGATTGGAGGGCTCTAGCTTGGGGTGAGAGAGAGTTACCACCAGCTGAGTGTCGTCAGCATAGCTGAGGATGGTGACTCCGAATGGCGAGACCAGCTCCTCCAGTGGGGCCATATACACGTTGAACAGCGTGGGGCTCAGTGATGAGCCCTGTGGCACACCACACCGGAGGGGGATGGAGGGGGAGCGACTTTCACCTTCCCAAACTTGGAAAGAGAGTTGGGAGAGAAAGGATGTGAGCCATTTCAACGCCGTGTCTTTCACTCCGATGTTTTCTAGGCGTTGGGTTAGGACCAGGTGGCTGACAGTGTCGAAGGCCGCGCTCAAGTCTAGGAGGACCACTGCCACTGATCCTCCTGTATCGTGAATTTCTCTGGTCTTCTCTACTGCTGCGAGGAGAGCGGTGTCAGTGCCCTGACCTGGTCGAAAGCCTGTCTGTGAATTCTTGAGGAGGTGGTTGGTTTCCAGGAATTGTGACAGCTTTTTATTCGCCAGTTTCTCGGCGACCTTACCTATCCAGGGAAGGAGAGAGATTGGTCTATAATTAGATAGATCCGTAGGGTCCAGCGAAGGTTTCTTGAGAAGCCCTTTTACGACTGCCTCCTTCCAACTTAAAGGGACTTCTCCTTGGGCTAAAGAGATGTTGATAAGGGCGGTCAACTGGGGCACTATGGTGCGGGTGATGTCTTTGAGGAACCTTATGGGTACTGGGTCACTGGGGGCGCCACTCTTGGTTGATGCAAATGTTGCTGCGACTTCCTCAGTAGTGACTGGGCCGAATGACGCCAGATAGGGCGTGTCGGGTTTCCCGGGGGGGTTCCACTGTAAGGGAGGTAGGTCCTTAACTTTTCCCGTGGTATCGACTTTAGCAGCAGGAAGAGAGGCAAGGATTTTTTTAATTTTTTCGTCGAAAAAGGTGGCTAGATTGACGCATTTTTCTTCTGCTGCTTTGGGGTCCATAGGTTTCTGTGGGGGGTCCGGGACATGGAGGAGCAGGAGGAATTTTTTATTTTTTCCTCGTAGAAGGCCCTTTTGGTATTGTGGAGAGCTTGTTTGTACGCTTTCATAGATAATTGATAGGCGTCTTTCTCCCTCACCGACTTATTTTTTCTCCAAGTGCGTTCTGTCCTTTTACACTCCTTCCTTAATGCATTAAGGGAGGGTGTGTACCATGGAGCTGGGTTGATCCTTTTGATGTGTTTGAGGGTGCTGGTAAGGGGGGCAAGGCTGTCTAGGGGGTGGGTGAGCCATCCGTTAAATTCTCTGTCAGCTGTGTTGGGGTCCGTGGAGAGAGGAACGGTGGATTCCATTAACTTCGCTTCCCATTCCTCTGGTATCAGCTTGTGCCACCGTCTACCTAGTGTCCTGGTTTTCTGTTTTGGGGCCGGGGTGGTCTGGAGATGCCAATACATGGGGACCAGTAGGTGGTCTGTCCATGGGAGGGAGGTAGGATCTTGGGTTCTAAGGTTCCTGATATTTGTAAAAATCGGGTCCAAAAGCTGGCCTTTCTCATGGGTGGCTTTTGAGTTCAGAAGATGGAGGTTGGCTGATGTAAGATCTGCTAGAAGGTTAGCTGAGGTGTTATCCACAGGGTCTAGGAAGTGCAAGTTGAGATCCCCTAGGAGGAGGAAGTTGGGGGCTGTAATTGTTTTTAGTGTAATGTGATCCATCAGGGTGCAGGAAAATTCTCCTAGTGAGCCTGGCATCTGGGGTTGTTAAATACAAGCCTAACTGCTGCGTTCTGGATAACCTGTAATTTTCCCAGACGGTACCCTGGAATGCCAAGGTAAAGGGCATTGGCATAGTCCAGGCATGCCAGTATTAGTGCCCTGACCACCGTCTCCTTGGCAGCGCGGGGAAGCAAGGGAAAAAATCTTCTCAGGGCTTGTAGTGTGCCAAAGCACACCCCTGACAGACGCATAATTTGTTCATGGAAGCCTAAGTTGCCCCCAAACCAAATTCCCAGGTTTTTTGCTACACCGCAATATCCTGAGGGGCAAGGAAATCCGGGATGCCAGAGAGACTCTCTAAAGGCAGGTGGGAAATAACCATAGAGGAGCACCTCAGATTTCTCTTCATTACATTTCAGGCTGGCCTGGGCCAGCCATGAAAAGACCGCTGACAAGCAGCGATGGGCCACCTCCGTTTGCAAATCATCCCCCTTCCAGGTAAAGAGAAGCTGGGTGTTGTCAGCATAAGCCATAATTTTGGCACCCAGCTTCTCTGCCAGACCGATCAGGGGGGTAAGGTAGACATTGAACAAAAGGGGACTCAAGGTAGACCCTTGAGGAACACCTGTGGCTACCATGGTATCTGATGAAGAGAAAGGGGGCATCCACACCTGTTGGGAGCGGTTATCCAAAAAGGATCTAACCCATTCCCAGGCCGTACCATTAATACCGATGTCAGATAGACGGGAGAGGAGCTGGAGGTGGGGTACCGTATCGCGGCAGAGAGGTCGAGTAAAATCAGAGCTGCCCTGCCGCCTGCATCCAGACACTCCCTGATAGCCTCTGAAATTTCCACGAGAGCAGTTTCAGTGCTAAATGCTGTTCTGAAACCGGATTGAGCCGGATGTAAGGCTCCTGTGGACTCCACAAATCTCTCCAGTTGTTTAAAGGCCACCTTCTCGCACACCTTAGCTAGGGCTGGAAGGAGGGAAATGGGGCAATAATTAGAGAGAAGTGAGGGGTCAGCAGAAGGTTTCTTAAGGAGGGGGAGGAGTTTTGCATGTTTCCATTGCACAGGCACCCTTCCAGATTGAAGTGAGTTATTCACCAGCTTCACAACCTCTGGAGTGACTGTCTCTGCCACCCCACTCAGGACCCTAGCATGACAGGGGTCTGCCGGCGAGCCAGATTTTAATGATTTGAGTATGGCTAGGACGTCTTTCTCCTCGGCAGTGGTGAAATGCAAAAAGAATTGTTTGGGTACAGTAGGACAGGGGGCAGTCGAATGGATAGAGGAGACGGCCCTGATGGGATAGTCCTTAGGCTGTCTCGTATTTTTTGTATCTTGACTATGAAAAAGTTGGAGTGAATTCAAAGAGGGGGGGAGTTCCGCAGTGGGGGATAGAAAGCTGCGGACGATGGCAAAAATGTCCTTGCTGTTGTTGTTAGCTTTAGAAATTCTATCTGCAAAGAAGTTGCCTTTGGCTTCTTTGATAGCAGCGTAGTACTCCCTCTGAGCGGCACGGAGTGCCGCCTTCGCACGAGGACAATACTCCAGGCGCCAGCCCCGCTCCAGTTTTTTACATTCTATTTTCAAAACTTTAAGGGAGTCGTTAAACCAAGGCTAAGAGGGGGAGCACCGGGGGGGGGCCCTTCGTAGTGCACTGAGGAAGTGAGTTAACTGCCTGGCTGATCCAGTTAGAAAACGTTTCCACTGCTCCATCCAGGTCAGCGACCTTGTCAGGAGATGTAAGGGCCAAAGCTCTAGCTAAAGCTGGGATGTTGATCTTCTTAGGATACTGACTGAAAGCCTCACCAGGCGTCAAGGTGGAACTACCCATGTTCCAATTGAAACAGACCAGAAAATGGTCAGACCAGGTAACAGGCCTAGAAGCTAATACCCTAAGCTCAAAGTTGGAGCAAACTGGGTCTAATAGGTGCCCACATATATGCGTGGCCGCCGGGACCTGTTGGGTCATATGGGTCAGGTTACATAGATCCAACAGGTCCTTCGTCCCAGGGGCCTGCTGGTTCTCCAAATGTATGTTCAGGTCACCTAAAAGAAGAAACCAGGAGAACCGGAGAGCCCGGGAGGCAATGATCTCATCGAGGGATTTGAGAAAGGTGCCTGGTGTGCTGATAGACCAGTACCCCACCTAGAGTAAATTGTGGAGACAAGAGCAGTGAGAATTCTAGTACTTCACCCTCCGAGATCTCCCTTGTGCATTCCTTCTTGAGCGTCCATAAATCTCTGAACACTATAGCAACACCACCCCCTCTGCCAGATTGACGGTCCACCCTAACTATCTTATACCCCCTAGGAATAGCTAATTCCACCACTGACGAGCAGGAGTCATTCAGCCAGGTCTCGGTGACAAATAGGAGATCTAGTTGTTCGTCAACAATCAATTTGTGGACGTCAGCGGCATGTTTTGCCATAGACCTTGCATTGATGAGTGCCGCTCGAATATTGATTTTGTGGCCTGAGAGAAGGGAGAGAGCAGGTTGGCTCAAGGTGAAGTGGAACTGACAGGAAGGGCAAATCCTCATCCTATCTTTCAGGACATCCCAATCTCTGGAGCCACAGGAGACGTTACCTAACTTGAGCAATGTATCCCGGTTATAGGAGATCCTTACTGTTGCATCTGTGGCCGTGAGGGGATCAGAGATCCTGGCCCTGTGCGCTGTCGAGGCGTGGACGAGCGCAGATGGGCTTACCTTAGGCGCACCTTCAGTGCGCCATCGTCGCGCCCGCTGCGCTTGTCCGCTGCGCGCACGAGGACACATCGCGTTTTATGGCGTGCACCCCCGAGCAGCTGGACCGCTAACTGCGGTCTAACCAGCCTTCAGGCTACACCCAAAATGGCGCCCGCCCTCCACACAATCGGCAAGAGCAGCCGTGTTGGACCGGGGCTGGGGAGGCCACACAAGAGGTAAGAGAGCACAGAATATAATGTGTTTTAAAAACGAAGCTTAAATGAGGAAAATAGCAATAATTAAAAGAAAGTTTGGTGCCTGCATCTAAATCACCGCTTGTCATCCAGTTAAAAAATACAGTTGTAATCACTGCAGCCTCTCGCTGTCACAATGCCCCTAGTGAGGTACAGGAGCTGCCACTACCTGCTTAGCCCACAGCGAGCCCTGTGAATACTGCCGCTTTATGGCGTGCACCCCCGAGCAGCTGGACCGCTAACTGCGGTCTAACCAGCCTTCAGGCTACACCCAAAATGGCGCCCGCTCTCCACACAATCGGCACGAGCAGCCGTGGTGGACCGGGGCTGGGGAGGCCACACAAGAGGTAAGAGAGCACAGAATATAATGTGTTTTAAAAACGAAGCTTAAATGAGGAAAATAGCAATAATTAAAAGAAAGTTTGGTGCCTGCATCTAAATCATGCAGGAACACCGCTTGTCATCCAGTTAAAAAATACAGTTGTAATCACTGCAGCCTCTCGCTGTCACAATGCCCCCAGTGAGGTACAGGAGCTGCCACCACCTGCTTAGCCCACAGCGAGCCCTGTGAAAACTGCATACTATAACAGAGATAGTCTCTATGTTTTGGAAAAATGTATGTCAGTTACATTATGGGTGGTATACTCTATGTAGTACTAAGCATAGGGGTCTGCAAGTGCATTTTAACTTACTGAAATTCAAAACAACATCTTTCATCTGTACATCACAAAGCACTGTGCTGTATTGCATACCTACTTATTGAATACCTACAACTTATCTCAAGGTGACTTATGTGTACTAAAACATGGGTTTAGTACTTAATGAAGTGTCTTTACATGAGAAGTTGAGTGAGAAGTGAGAGTCAAGAGACAGGCTCTGCAGTAGTAGGCCTGACCCATGTTAAAATACAATTTGTCTGAACGGATAAATAGGTTGTGTTAGTACTTAGCTACACATCAGAGTAGGTGTAGGAATTCACCTACAGCAGTGACATGAGATGTTTTAGTAAGTGTGTCAGTATGTGAATGTCTGTTTTAGTCCCACTATGGATCTCTAAATGTGTAAGTGGTTGAACGAATACAGAGGTGCCTCAGTTAGGGAGTTGAGGGATATGTAAGGGTATCTGTAACTGCTTTTGAGACTGCTGTATAGACAACTAGCTTATGAATATGTGAATGAATGTATAAGTCCCTCAGTTGTTGTCTGACTGAGGAAGTGAGAAACCATATCCTTTTCTCTACGTGTGTACGGATAGTAAACTCTATGTAGTACTAGGTGTAGGGGTCTACAAGTGCACGAGTAACTTACTGAAACTCATAATGACATCTTTCATCTTTTAAACACAAAGCTCTATGCTTTATGGAATACCTACAGCTTGTATCTGGAGTTACTTAAGTATAGTAAATCATGGATTTAAGACATGATTAGGAGTTTTATAAGCCAAGTCAAGCTATAAGTGACAGTGCAGAGACAGGCTCTGCACTAGTAGGCTGCATCCATGTTAAAGGACAATTTGTCTTGATAGATGAAATGTTTGTGTCAGTACTTGGCTAAAAGTCTAAGGGCCAGATGTAGGTAGGCCAATACCGGTCGGTAAAGGCCGATTTTACCGAATTTCGGCCGTTACCGACCGGTATAGGCCTTTTGGGATGTAGGGGACAGAAAAACATCTGAATCGGTAAATTTACCGAATCGGTAAAGTTACCGAATCGGTAAAGTTACCGATTCAGAAAATATACTGAATCAGTAAATTTACCGAATTGGAAAATTTACCGATTCTGTAAAGTTACCGAATCGGAAAATATACAGAATCGTTAATTTTACCGAATCGGTAAAGTTACGGAATCGGTAAAATTACCGAATCGGAAAATAACAAATGAGTATTTGAGATGTAGGGAACCTCTGAAAATACCGAATTAGACTGAAAATCAGTATTTAAGAGTCTGTAATTACCATGGAATCAAATCAGGTGGTAAACAGGTGCAAGGTATAAAAAAGGCACAAAAGGCAACATTTTCTCAACAATGGCGGCATTCTTTGTCATTGCGAGGCGGCTACGCCTACAGGCAGAAGGTGAGAGGGTCTGGAGGAGGGAGGAGCAGGTGAACAGACAGAGGATCACTCTATTCCAGCTAACTGACCCAGAGATCCTGCAGAGGTACAGGCTGGATCCCCAAACCATCCTGGACCTAATCAGGGACCTCCACCCACTATTGGAACATCCAACCACAAGGGCCCACGCCATCACCCCCCATGTCCAGGTGCTGTGCAGCCTACACCTGCTTGCATCTGGAAGTTACCAGAGTGTGGCTGCTGCGGTAGGTGGGGTGTCCCAGAGCTGTCTGTCACGTTTTTTTCAAAAATTCCTTGATGCAATGTTGCAGAGAATGCATTTATACATCCGCTTTCCAGCAACGCATGCAGAACTGCTAAGGACAAAGACAAAGACAGACTTTTACCAGGTGGTGCATTTTCCACACATCATAGGCTGTATTGATGGTACCCACATACCAATATGCCCACCAGCTGCCACAGAGTACATTCATCGGAACCGCAAGTCCACCCACACCATCAACGTTCAGGTGATCTGTGATGCAAAATATGTGATCACTGACATAGTAGCCAAATTTCCAGGGAGTACCCACGACTCCTACATATTCCAAAACAGTGGGATCTATGCATGCCTGACTGCGGGGGAGTTTGGCGAAGGATACTTGCTAGGTGAGACACTGTGTGGAAATCACTTGAATCGTATTACAGGTGGATGTGTGTGAGCATGTGAATAATGTCAATTTCGCATTACTAATAGGGGACAGTGCATATGCCCTCCGGTCCTTCATCCTCACACCCTACCTCAACCCAACAACACCAAGTCAGAGGCGATACAACCGGGCACACAAAACAACTAGAAACATCGTGGAGCGCACCTTTGGCATGTGGAAAAGCAGGTTTCGCTGCCTCCATAAAAGTGGTGGGGCCCGCCAGTACACACCAATCACCTGCTGCAAAATGATTGCAGCCTGTGCAATGCTGCACAACCTGCATGTTGGAGCTCCTCCTGCATAACAGGGATGCGGCAGTGGCCAGGCGGTTGATGGCAGTACTTCGGACATGTGCACGAAGCCTATCCCGGTCCCTTGCAGCAAAGTCATTGTCAAGTTTTGTGCATAGTAGCTGCACCGAGTTGTTTATTCCTCGCATCCCTGCAGCCATCTCCTTGTTTACATGCACCATCACCTTGTTGACCTGCACCATCTCCTTGTTGTCCTGTACCATCTCACTGATGCCCTTTCCTATCTCTCCAATGTTACTATTCAGGGACCTCAGCTGTCGTTGGCATGCCTGGAGGGCTCTCCCCTGCATCCTCTGTATCCGGACCATGCTCCCCTCCAGACCAAGGAACACACTTCGACCCCCAACTGGTGCATCTCCTGGCCTTTCCTGCACTCTGCGGCGTCTTCCACTACTATGGGCCATACCTGCACTGGAGTGTGTTGTGCCAGGGCTCGCTAGTACAGGCAAGTTCTGATGTCCATCACCCTCCATGTCAGCTGCCACGGACTGAAAATCGGGGGGTGGACCCACGACATGCCTTCTGCCTGGTTGTGTTGGGGGTATCACATCATGCTGTGATGCAGGCATCTCTGGTGATGAGAGCAAGAGTGGGGACTGAGATCTGCTAGGGGTTGCCAGCAATTCTTGGGCCATTTCTGTGTCTTGGCCAGTTGGATGGCTACTTGATGCAGCTTTCTCCTGTGGTACGTTGGGGGTACTTTCTCCTGCATCCTGACTATCCTCCCTCTGAGGTGGTGTCCCTTCAGCCTCCTGCGAGCGCCTACGAGATGTTTCACCTGTGGACATATGAGCATACATTAGCTAAGCGCTACTGTCTCACAGTCACTACAATAAAATAATTTTCACTTTGGCCATGTTCTGTATGCAGTCATTACATGTACTAGTTGGTTGGTGTGCTCTATGACATGGCCTAACATTTCCTGTCTACATATCGCATCATGCATTGGCCCAGTGTATTGCTAGCAGTACTGGAATTGGGTTTACTTGCCCACTAAGGGTACAGGTAAGGGGAATGGTATGGGGGAATGCTGTGCATTTCTCTTACCTTTTTTGGTTGCAGCTCTGGCCGAGGTGTCTACGTCTCCCAGTCCGCAGACGCTCTCCGTTTCAAGGGTTGAGGCCACCATCTCCTCCAGGTCAGTCACAGGGGGTGCTGGGTTCTTGCCTCCGCCTGTTTTCTTTGCCTGCTTGTGTCGTTCTGCCATTTATTTTTTTGGTTTGGCTCCTCAGGTCATAAAACCGTTTTTTGAGGTCTTCTGTATCCCTGCTGGTGACCCCCACAGCATTCACTTTCTCCATGATGTCCAGCCAGATTTTTCTTTTGGCTGATTCAGCCACAGTCAGGGACTGCCTGCCAAACAATTTGTGGTGAACCCTGACCACCTCCTCCACAAGTACCTGCAGCTCCATGCTGCTGAATTTTAGTTTCCTCCTCCTCTCAGGCTGCTCTTTCTCTTGGCTGCTTGTCATTTTTCACTTTTAAAAGTGCTCCAAACCCTTTCTGCTGCTCCTGCACTCTTTTCTGCTCCAACTGCCTTTCCAGAAGGTTCTGATTAGTTGCAGCTGCCCGTGTAGCCACTTCCTGGTAGGGAGGGGGAGGGTGGTGCACATGATTGGCTGCCTACTTGAGTTTCACTTTGGTTAGGTAATTTTCACCCCTACACAATACAGCGCTTTCCCTACTGTTGCACTCTCTGGAGTTGGAATAGTAATTTTTACCCCTACGCTATCCAACACTTTCCCTACTGTTGCACTCTCTGGAGTGGGAATAGTAATTTTTACCTCTACTATATCCAACGCTTTCCTGACTGTTGCACTCTCTGGAGTGGGAATAGTAAATTTTACCACCACGCTATCCAACACTTCCCCTACTGTTGCACTCTCTGGAGTGGGAATAGTAATTTTTACCCCTACGCTATCCAGCGCTTTCCCTATTGTTGCACTCTCTGGAGTTGGAATAGTATTTTTTACCCCTACGCTATCCAACGCTTTCCCTACTGTTGCACTCTCTGGAGTGGGAATAGTAATTTTTACCCCTACGCTATCCAACGCTTTCCCTACTGTTGCACTCACTGGAGTGGTAATAGTAAATTTTACCCTTTCCACTATCATACGGTAAAAATATTGTAATTTTGTAATTAATATTACGTTTATATATATATATATATATGGGGATCGCGTGCCCAAGGGACTGAGGATCTTTATAGTACCTACGTTGCCAAACCCAAACCTGAGGTTCTTAAAACATGGCGTGAAAATACCAATGCCTATTCCAAAGTAATGATGCAGATCTTGGTTAAGAATGCATGGGAAGAACACGATGAATTACTGCAAGAAATACAACTGCTTCTTGACGATCTAGCAAAGGATACTGACCAAACTGAGGTGACAAAGATTCTAGCCCTGGTGGATGACAAAATAAAGAAATTTGAGAAAGACATTATGGCCAGAAAACAACGCAAATTTGAGCGTGACGAGCGCGACTATATGTCAGGAAGGATCCTAACTTTTGCCAAGAAATTCGATAAACCACGTTCCTCACTCCTGAAAGATAAGGCCTTGGGAATGGCAGATAAAGACCGACGCCAATCAGGAACAAGCGTAAGCTCTGAAGCAAGCTCACTGGATGGAAGTGTACAATTGACCTCGGAAATAACAGCTTTTTCCGACGAAATGCGCCTCATACTGGAGGACAACGAACAGTCCATCAGAGGAAGAACACGATACAAAGGCCGAGGAGGAAGGGGAAGAGCAAAAGGAGACGAGAGCGGAGAGGGAAAAGCAAGCAATTCTGGAGTGGGAAACAAAAACCAGATACCGAAAGCCAAATAATGGATGTACAAAGCCAAGAACTTACGGTAATAAACTTATCTAATAGACAATTATCCATACATGAAGAAAAAGTTTTGCAATGGGGGTTAACATTTTGTCCAGACTCCCAATTTGATTACACGCAGACACGCATAGACTTGTACATGTTTGCTAGAAAACTGAAATTGCATAAGATCCATTCTAACAAGAAATCCGTTATTCAGACCCCTGATATAGAGAGTACTTCACTGACAACTGGAAATGAGCTTCAGGCTATCCTGGATAATTTATATGAGGAGGGTGTAGTAGACCCAACGCAAACACTATCCCAAACATTAGACACTACATTTGCAGAGAGTGATATTCAGTCCCACACCATTGTGACCCCCTTCAGACCTAAATCTAGATATAGACCGCAGCTCCCCAGAGATAACATTGATCTTTTTCATGACCTAGTCGCTAATGACATGCTCAGACTCTTACATAAATCCCCCGAAAAGCAAAATATATCTCCAGAGATGAGGGAGGCATTAAGATCTTTAAAAAATGACGATTCAATCATCATCAAACCATCCGATAAGGGGGGTAATGTAGTCCTATGGGACAGAAAACTATACATTACTGAGGCAATGAGACAACTGTCGGATGACACATGCTATGTTAGTGTAGATCATACCTACCTAGCCAAATTGCAGAGCAGAGTTCACCAACACATTTATGAGTGGAATAACAACAAATTGTTGAATTGGGATGAGACCAAGTTCCTTATTAACAAAAATCCTACAACACCTACATTTTATTTACTTCCCAAAGTACATAAAAGCCCAACAACACCCCCAGGAAGGCCCATTGTGTCCTCTATCAATAGCCTGATGGAGAATGTATCTCACTATGTTGACTATTTTTTAAAAGACTATGTGAAGGGATTGACTTCTCATATACAAGACACTAAGGACTTTCTCCAAAAAGTGGAAAACATTAACTGGGAGCATCACTTTTGGCTAGTATCTTTAGACGTGGAGAGCCTCTACACGTCCATAAGACACAGAGATGGTTTAAAAGCGTGTGAATACTTTTTACGAACTAGAAGTAAACATTTGGAAGCCCACTCTACAATGCTTTTACAGATGATTGAACTTTGTCTTGAGGAAAATGTATTTTTATTTGATGGAACTCTATACAAACAGATACAGGGCACGTCGATGGGCACCTGTTTTGCCCCCAGCTATGCCAACCTACTGGTAGGCTGGTGGGAGGAACAGGTGCTCAGAGACGATACCCTTGAGGAATGGACAAAAAATTTGAACATTTGGGTAAGGTTCATCGATGATATTTTCTTTGTCTGGGAGGGAGGTGAAAGAGAACTAACCACATTTGTAAGTGTATTAAATTCGAATTGTTTAAATCTGAAATTCACGATGAAACACAGTCAAAAGACCTTAGACTTCCTTGACATTAGACTGAATATTATTGAGAACAAGATTGAAACTGAAATCTTTAGAAAAGAAACAGCTGGGAACTCAATACACTAGCTGCCACTCCCCGAGTTTCAGGTGGGCAATACCATTTGGCGAATTTCTTCGCGCCAAGAGGAATTGCAGTTCTCAAAAATCATTTGAGAACCACAAAAAAGCTATGCATGGGAGATTTGTTGTAAGAGGCTACCATCAAAACATGCTCCAGAAAGGTGAGGCAAGAGTCTTCCTAATAGACCGGAAAGACACCCTGTTTCAAGCACCGAAGTGCAAACGGGACCCCTCCACCGAACCCATAAGGCTGATCACCACATATAACACTCAATCACCCATTAGCAAGATCATATGAAAGAGATGGGACATCCTTTTACAGGATAAAACTTTGAAAGACAAACTAGAAAAACACCCATCAATAACCTACAGGAAAAATAAATCCATTAAGGATTTAATTGTACAGAGCCATATGGAGAAGAAAAGGATATGGCTAGAACCAAAGGGTGGATTTTCAAGATGTGGGAAATGCAAAGCCTGCAGATATAGTACTAATGTGAAGGAGGTGATACTCAGTAGGGTGAACAAAAAGTGGAAGATAAATAAGAAAATTACATGCACTACTGAGTTTGTAATTTATGTAGTGACATGCCCCTGTGGAAAATGGTACATAGGGTCAACCACCTTTCCAGCAAAAAAGAGAATTCTGGAACATTGGCGTGCCATCACCAATAAAGACTTTACATACAGCACAGCCAAACACTTTCACACCCATCATGACGGAGATTGGACTAAGGCTAAATTCTTCGTCCTTGACTCAATTCCTAAACATGTAAGAGTGACAGCACTACACAGAGCAGAATCGAAGTTTATCCTTCAAGCAGGCAGTATCGTTCCGATGGGGATGAACGTTGATGAAGAAATGTACGTTCATCTATAAAATTGCTTTCTTGCCGTAGATCTTCCTTATTCCCCTTAAGGAACTCTGAATCTATGATCATATGGTTTTTAAACACACCTTTATAATTTTGTTTGTATATAAATATTTGTGTGTATCTGCAAACACAGTGATGAATCAGAGGAAAATAGAACCCAAAATAGAATTATTATATGATGAACTGACTGTATATTGTTTAATCGATGATGAACAATGACCATAATTTCTTCTCTCTACTTTATCTTTAGAGTACGGGCTATCGACGCAGCATTATGAATAATCTCCTTCACGGATAAAAGATATTGATACGAGCACAACTACGTTCACAAAATTGCACTAGTCATAAGATATGAGCACAGAATTGCATGGAAATTATGAATAGACACGGTATACCAGTTTTATCTATGTATTAACAGCTTACAATCAGTTTGGGTGATACTGTCTAACCAAGATTACTATCGCTTATTTTCTTAAGAACTTTTCAAATTAATTGGACAGTACTCCCAGCTCTGTACTTAATATGACCGTTATGGGTACTACACCCGTTATGTTGAACATTAGTCACTTAAGCTCTATCACACCGTAACCAAACTCCGTTATAGCCCTATAAACCTTGCCCATATCGTATTTCTCTCAATCACAGTCTGTCATTAATCTTCATGACCAATTGGTAACTTCTTCTCCTCTGTCCTCTTAATGATCTTAAATTAAGAATCAATCTGGGTACTATACCCTCAATATTTTTGTTACGTGTATAAAACAAGATAAAATGTTTTGCATAAAATCACACATGTATTAGAATTGTGCTTTACTCACTTTTCTTTTGAATGTCTTTACATTATTATGATTTATAAAAGCACAATTGCAAACTCTGTGTGACACAAACACAGAGTCTTTCTTTCATTGTCATTACCTTATATTTTTTTGTAAAATGAGTAAAAATGTCCGTGGTGGTCATGTGACCAAGAGCCAGTGTGCTCGAAACGCGCCTTCTTTGTGCCCAATAAAGAAAACTTGTAAGCTTACCCGGCTGGTGCGGCTTGTCATTCCTTCGCTTTGCGGGAAGTTCGAGTGAATATATATATATATATATATATATATATATATATATATATATATATATATATATATATATATATATATGTATTAACAAATCAATTTGTATGTTTTTTTTTACCTTACAATAAGTATTTATTAATTTTAAGGTTATTGAAGTATTTTAAGTATGTTTAAGTTCATTTTATATATTATTTAATACATTTTTAATCAATTTAAAGCATTTAAAAAAATTCGATATTTTTACTAACTATATTTTTTACATCGATATTTTTGATTCGATATTTTTGTACTTACCCGTTTCGAAATAGGAGTTTGATATTTTGGCATTCTATATTTTTACCTCGATATCTTGATAGGTCGATATTTTGGCATTCTGTATTATTTCAGTGATTCGAGCAGAGTGGTCGAGTTTAGTATGTATGGAATTGTAATAATAAACTCTACACAATGGTGTGCACAGATTAATTGTGGTTATTTTAGAAATGCCACTTGTAGAAGTTGGCATATCTGCCTGATGTGAATTGCATATCTGGCTTGGAGTGACAGGGGCTGGGAGGTGTGTGTGGATCCAGGAGGGAAAGGGTGAGTCAGCACTATGCTGAATGGGACATCTGTGCTGGGAGAAGTGGGAGGAGTAATCCCCTGACTCTGAATAGGACTGTGCCCAACCTGGAAAATGCTGGCTCTGCCCCCTGAGGTGTGTCTGATCACCAAGCCCCCACCTGACAAAGCAGAAGACGAGCTTGGAAAACAAAGTACTCCAAATCCCCCCTGAACCAGTTTCATTTGGTTCCCCCAAGCCCTGCGCTGCAGACAAATGATTGTGTGGTATAAATTTAGGGGCTGGGGCAACTTTCTGCTTGGACCCCTTTTACTTTTTTTGCGATAGTCCAGGACCTTCAGGACTTGGGTGCCCTTGCGCCCTGTGAGCGCTAGATTTAAATTTTCCCAAAGAAGGAGGAAGAGCGTGGGCAGCGCAGTGCTGAACTGCAGCCCCTTTGGAAGGGAAGCCCATCCCGCTTTATTGTTATTTTTGGCCGGAGCCTACCCCGCGTTGTGCCTGCCTAGTGGGAGCCTACCCCGCTGTATGGAGATCGAAAATTTTGGGTGCCCACCCCGCTTATGATTTTGTTTTAGGTGGGTGCCCACCCCGCAATTGGGAGCCTACCCCATATTGCGGCCACAGAGGAAAGTTGCTGTTGGCCTCCGTAGCGCAACCTGGAAGTCGAGCGAGCTGCTTCACTCTGGCCAGAGAGCGGCTGGTAGGAGGAAGTCCCGCCGGCTGCCTAGGGCCATCCGGATACTTGCTGGCACCATCGTGAGGTCCCGGTCCCAGAAGGGGGACCGAGCGAAGAGGAGCATGAGATGAGAGGGATGGGGGCTCTCCTGAAGTATGCCGGTCCTGCACCTAGAGAAGAGTCCAGAGGAGTCCTCCCCACACAAGAGCCGGTGAGTGAGGGCTCCATGTGGGTGGTGCCAATAGAGGCACAGTGACAGTGCCTATTTGCTGAGCGGACCCACCATTGCGGGACACTCCAATGAGGGGCATATTTGTTTCTATGCCGGAGGGGTCCCAAGAGCCTGTGGTGCCGGTACATTCCTTTGGCCATTTTCTACGTCTGCCCCGCTTGCTAGAGGGCAGCTGCACCGATGGGGGCAATTTAATTGAGAGAGGCCCAGTGGGGCTAAAGAGGCACAGATGTGCCAGGGCCCCTTCATTTTAGTTAGCCCCAGGTGAGTTGCACCAGTGTGAGCAGCTGCAATGTTTTTTTGCATAATTGTCCAGAGGGCATAGTGAGTGCCCAGGCCCATGATTGACATCACAGCTGCACGGCAATTAGAGTCAGCTGCAACATTTAAGCCAACAGTTCTTTGGTGGGAATTTTGGTATGAGCTAGGAGTGAGATACACTCCTCTGCCCCAGCGCAATTGCTCACGTGGATTCTGTTGTATTGGCAGCCGCCCTGACATTTGGACATAGGGCATTTGGCATCTGAGAAGGCCAGTTGGCCAGGGGGACTGTGAGGTTGATAGGGCGCCAGGCCCTAATGTGATTTATGTGGTGCGCAGGAAATGTGATTCATGTACTATGTTTTATGCACAGTGATTTCTGCCTCTACTGTGGTTTATGTTATGAGGTTTTGCATACTGTGGTTTATGCTTGTGAGATTATTCTCTACCTTGAGTCATGCCCCTAATGTGAGTTATGTTTAGGAGGTTATGGTCTAATATGTTTAGGCTAATGAGTTTAGTGCAGAAAATATTTCAGGCCTAATGTAATACTGTGCATATTATGGTTTGTGTTACAGGATGATGCTGAGTACAGTGTTTGCCAGTAATTACTGGTTGTGTTCTATGCTTATTATATGTTCTACATTTACTAAGTTCACTTTGTGATGGTTCTGACAGTGGTCCAAGTGGCCCTGTCATGTGTATATAATCCCCTGTAAATACTGAATAATCCCAGTTGGCACAGTGTATATTGTGTGATTACTATTCTAACGTGTTTTATGATAATACAAATGATATTTTTGATATAACCTTGTGTGGAGTTCCTTTTGTGGTGTGCCTAGTATGTTGTTGCTGGGTGTGTGTTGTGAAAACGCTTTACACATTGCCTCCGGGATAAGCCTGACTACTCGTGCCCAGCTACCAAGGGGTTCAGCAGGGGTTATCTTTGGCGTGTAACTCCCTTGCCTTGACTAGAGTGGTGGTTTATGCATGGCTTTGACGCAAGCCTTAGCCAACCAGAAATCCCATTTCTAACAAGACGCTAGTAGGTGTCGCCGCTGGGCCAGTATCCTTGACGTAGTAAATGGGGGATCCAACAGAGATGGGAATGTGGGTGTGCAAGAGAGTATTCAGCATTGGGTTTGTTGAATAATTGTTATAATTTTACCCACATTGACTCCCTCCCTAGAGTTTGACTATCGGGCTGCCCCTTCTTCTCTGCACGCGTGAGAAGGATTTGTCAATTAAAATTGGGTAAGAGCTTTAGTCTTTCCTGTACACTTTGATATTCACTATTGGTGTTAGATACAAAAAGAAGTACGCTTCATTACAAGAGCACCTGTTTGTATATAAAGGTGATACTGTTTTATTGGGATTCCTAGTTGGTAGATGATGAAAACCTTTGTCTAGATCTAGTGACTCCACAGTATGACATTTGTGGTCAATTTGCATGTTGGTTTGCTTTTCATGACAGTGTGTGCTTTAGGAGATCGGGTAGTCGCCGGTAATCGACCCTTGATCCCTTTGAGTATGTGATTTAAGATGTGTTGATTTTTACACACCATACAATTTCAATATTGCACTTCGTTTCCCTCTTTCAAAACGTGGTAAGAGGTGGAGGAAGTAGCACATGGCACTTTAATTCTCCCATTATGTGATCACATCAAAAAAACTTATGTGTATGTTGTTCTGTTGCCCTACAGGTTGGACAAACTTCTCTAACCAAACGCCATACTCAGGATACGTATATCCATACGGCTTTTTGATTGAACAAAATGTTCAGTTTTTTAACTTGCTGTTATTTCAGGGAGGGATTTGACAGTGTGGTTTTGCCCTATAAAAAGCGTTGGACCCATAGGGCCGTTCACGGCTGAAACATGTTGGCAATGAGGATAGTGTCATACGACCCTTGCATCCTTGGGACACCCTACTATATGTTTTCAATATCCTTCATTACTTCGCATTAAAGGGATACCTGGCGTGTTTTACGGATTTTTTATCTTTAACTTCCCCTGGCCTTTTCTCCTAAGTGCTCCCTGAATGACGGTTGAGCCCATCATGGCCTTTAGGAGCCAGGGTGAACCCAATGATGGAGCGTTGTGAGGGTTACAATGCAAAGACAAATTGCTCCCCGTCTTGGCACAGATACTCTGTAGTAGAGAATTGTGCCACCACTTAATTTTTCATTTGATATATTATTTTCCTCTGGGCAGGAAACTGCTTGTTATTTATACTTACAGTGTACATGAGAGGTGAGGTATGTGTACTTAAATGTGGATTTAGCACTTGACAAACGGCTTTGAGATTGCATAGATGGAGTCCGCACTAGTAGGTCTGACCCATGTTTAAACACTGCATATTTAACTACGTTTTGCACTCTCATACTACACATGTGACTCAATATTAGTTTAAAGGGCATGTGTTACCATCTAAAGACATACAAACCTGCCCTTTAATTTACCACACCTATCCTAGAGGGTATCTAAAACATAGTTGTCAAATTACTCAGGTTCAAGTGATATGTATACCTTACAGGGCCTGTTTATTCCTTTCAATTCTGGGACTAGTAGTCCTCTTTTAAAATTGAATAAATAGGACTGCAAGTCCCAGCGTTCAAAGAAAAACACTTTATGTGATCAGCACATTATGTTTGTATACATTAAAACTTTGCAACTCTTCTAATAAATTGTTTAATATAAATGTACCCCTAGTAAACAGTTGTTTTCTAGCAATTTAGAGCATACAGTAAAACAACAGATGTGCAATATACATGTAATTCACATACCTGAAAATTGAATATATTGCTGAAATCTTTTTTTTCGCTCTTATTAGATAGATTCATTGCTCTTAGGATATGTGAAAACTAACCATAAGAATGGCACACCGCTCTCATACAAAGCAACCATTAATGGCAACCTTTTCAACTTCGTACTCTCTGATAGTGCAGAAGGCATTAAATAAAAACATCTTTTATTTTATAGCTTTGTAACTCCACATCTGAATAGTTAGTAAGTGTTAACCCTTTAATGCATTTTTATAAAGAAGCCTAATAAGGTAGGGTATTTGTGCATGGTCACAACTTAGTTGCGATCATTGTGATGAATTGGTGAGAAAAGAAAACGGGAGTCCAAAAACATATTGAGCATGCTATTTTTTTTACTTTGAAACTACGGAACACCTTATTAGCAAGCCGTAATTAGAAAATTAAAACCTTATTATGCAGCAATCAGTACAACTCAAATTTCTAAAAACTGAAAACTCTCTTTTTAACACCCTTCACCCAATACACTCTTAGCATAGTCTCCATACCAACCTGCTAGAACCAGGTGACAACAAGTTCACAGCACTTTCTAGAAGGACAGTTCGAGTTACAAAATCAACTGCAGCAGGTGTGGTAGACTGTTTAGAATTAAAAGCATATCCATGATTGCATTACACATTAACTTTTTACCAGAGCCAATTAGAGATCTACTTACCTATCCCCTAAAGAGACTACCTAATTTTATTTACCTGCATATATAAAGCAACCAGTCAAATCTCCCTTTTTTTGAATCAGCACATGACATCCATTTTAACTGCCTTTCATTTTGAAAACTGTCACATTCAGCTCCAGCCTTCTGTTGTCTGCTACTTCTGTTTCACTTCAAAATGGTTGCAGTATGGTTTGTGGGCCACAGTGATATGTTTTAGGCTAGATAATCTGCTAAAAAGAGTGGTATTCACTGGGACTTGGGTTTGGCTAATTCAGACTTTACTTGAATTGGCTAGAGAGGGTTGAAGTGTAATCAATTGCTAGCTTTGCTGGAAAGCATTGTGGATTGCCAACCCCTGACCTCACGATTGTGGACTGTGTTGGCAATGACCTAGGCACACTGACTTGAGAAGTACTGGAAATCCTAATGAAGGATACCTTTGCACAATTAATGACACTTTTCCATCACATTGCTTTGCTGTACTCCAAAATATGGCAAAGGCAGACATTGAACTGGTCTAATCAATTCTGTCCACAGAGTGAAAGTGCCAGGAAACATGTTAATAAACCTGTTTCTGTGTTCATCAGAGACCATAACATGGGCTCTATTTACAACAATAAGCTGGGTTTAACATGCATGGAATCTATTGAAGTGATGACGTTCACTTCACAGATGGGGGGAACAGGATGTTTCTCAGCAATTCGAACCTCAACATCCTTTCTTATGTGTAGCTGTCATACATACACAATCAACATAGAGGCTCCTCTCAGAGTCACCCTATTTACCAAACTGTTGTCCATATTCCTTAAAAGTACACATTCAATAGACACCACTCAAACTCATAACTATATAAGTGTTTCTGTGCATTACACTGGGTACATCACTATTTAAATAACTCTATAAGTACATGTATGAGTCACCGAGTGTGTCTTTGAGTCGGTCTATGAGTTTCTGAGTAGGTCTGTAAGTGGATGCGTAAGAGTCTGAGTGGTTCTGTGACTGGGTGCATGACTCTCTGAGTGGGTCTGTGAGTTAGTGCATGAGTTTGTGAGTGGGTCTGTGACTGGGTGCGTGAGTCTCTGAGGGGGTCTGTTGACTAGGTGTGTGATTTTTTGAGTGGGTCTGTGAGTGTGTGCATGTCTCTCTGAGTAGGTCTGTGACTGGGTGCATGAATCTCTGAGTGGGTCTGTGACTGAGTGTGTGTCTCTGAGTTGGTCTGTGAGTGGGTGCATGAGTTTCTGAGTAGGTCAGTGAGTTGGTAGATGCTTCTGAGTGGGTATATGTGAGTGTATCTGAAAGTGGCTGCATGAGTATTTGAGTGTGTGTTTGGGAAAGTACCTCTTTTAGCAAGGTTCACCCCCACTTTTTGCCTGGTATAAGGTGTGATTTCAAATTGAAAGTGCACTGGGTCCCTGCCAAACAGGTTCCAAGTGCCAGCTCACTTTCCCAAAGGTTTACCACAATTGCCACAACTTCAGCCACCCTTGTAAGTCCCTACTACATGGTAACCATGGTACCTAGGCCATTGGTGATGACAAGAGTAAACTGGGGCTGCAGGACCAATTCTGCCACCCAAGAGACCCCTCACCAAGACTATGCAAATGGCCATTACAGGCTGTGTGTCTTGGTGTATAGAAAACCAGAGTCAACATGGCACACAGCCCTTTGTGCCATGCCCCCACACACTGCATGTGGTATAGGTAAGGCACCCTTAAAGCAGGCTTAACAGCCCTAAGGAAGGGTACACTATATGTCATGTCTGGACATATATGTATGAGTAGATTCACAATACCAGTCCATTCTTGTACATTATATGTTCACTTGGAAGCCATAGAGAGTATAAGAGCTGGATACTTGTCTTTATGAGTTGCATAGGTCCATGATCACTTCACTGTAGCAAGATGTATGGTATTAAACATCTTGTCTAAATAAATCCTCACTGATGCCAGTGATGGATTTATTAATAAAGGCACACAGGAGACCACTTAGAGTTTCCCCTTAAAATATACCAAGCAGTGTTGTGGTCTCTGACTAGTCCCAGTCAGCCTGCCAGCACCAGACATTTTTCTGACCTCATAGAGTGAGGGCCAGAGCAATCAGAGGCCAGTAACAAAGCCTGCTCTGAGCGGAGGTACTTCACACCTCCCCTAGCACAGGGTGGCTGTCCAAGGAGGGAAGCTTCAAATACCACCTTTGATATGCAACTGAGGCAGCTCCAGCTGGTCGAGAATTTCAACCCCCTTTCCTGCTCCATATTTGGTGGGAGGACTGGTGGTAAAATGAGGTAAATTAGGAGGTGGGTCTCCATTCTTCCAGCACCACCCCTAAGGTGTGTCTGGCGATGTGGATCCCACTTTTCGTTTCCCTCAATCTCCCCCTTTATCACCCCTAAATGTAGTATTTAGGTAGCATCCTGGTACCTGGATTATGACTCAATGGACACAAAGAAGAAAAGGACAAAGAAGAGTTTCTAACCCAAGGGCTGACCCCCCTGCTGCTGTACATTGGCACCAAACCCTGCCTGCTGCCTTAAGGTCCCAACAATTGTGGTGTGCAGTCTCGTCCTGTAACTGTGAGGCCTCCAAGAACCACAGAACTTCTCCAGTCTTGCTGAGAACTTCCTTTTGCCTGGCAGCCTGCAGACAGCGAACCGCAAAGACCGGTTTACCGGTATCTACTGGAGCCATGCCGCACAAATACCCAGGGTACCTGACCCCCTGAACCTAAGACTGAGAAGAAGGAGTCCAATCCAGACTCCAAAAAAACAGGGAACTGACACCCATCAAGGGACTTTGAGATCCCCTGAGTCCCACTCTGTGAATGGCAAAGCTGTCCCTGAATCGCCTCTGAAACCTGCCTGCCCCTGACCACGAGGACCATCTCAACCCACAACCCTTGGATGACCAATCTTCTCTGCACCCATCCCACATAATCTTGGTAATGACCAACCAGCTGTGCTTCCATGGTCCTGAGGTCCTTGCAACCTGCTCACTTGGGTGAGACCCCCGGACTTACCTTTAAGTCCGGCTGTGCAGTATTTTATCAGAAGGCCTCCTTCTTAATAGCACACTTGCCACCAATGAACTCAGCACCCTGCTCCTGGACGAATCCAGGACTCTTCTTAACTACTGCTGTTGGGACATTGGACCTGGCCTTGCTACTTACCTGAATCCAGAAGTTGAATCTCGAGGACCATTGTGATTTTCTATGCTTTTTCCTATTTTCTCCCATTGACTTCAATAGTGCGGAATTGCTCACAAAGTGATTTAAATTGTGAACTTGAAAACTTCATAATTTTAAAAAGTACTTTGTTTAGAACAAAGTTCTTGGTCTGACAAATTACAGCAAAATCAGTGTTATTTATATAAATTGGTCTCAGATACATTCTTGAGTCCATGTCCATGCTCTGGACTACACACTAGAATGGCGCATAGATTAAGTGAAATATCTGGGGGTATGGATTCATAGAGTTCCTGACCTAGTTATCTGCAAAATTCAAAGAGGGCAGTGGAGAGACTGGAGAACCATGTTGTGCGATAGATAAAGATTACCCTCTCCTAAGGTGATGGAGTGGCAGTCATGAAAATGATCATAGTGCCATGCTTACGTTACTTATTTAGCAATATACCTGTAATACTACCACAATCCTTTTCTAAAACTTTCTGCATGCGTCTGATTACACTAGCTTTGGCTTGCAAACAGCTTCATATTAGGTGGAAAAGTATGACACTACCCTACTAGCAGGTAGTCTTGGATGCACCTGATCTGCATCTATACCATCAATGCGCCCAAGTGCAATACACACACTATTAGTACTTCCCACAGGCACACATGCCGCATCTGGCGTTCCAATCGGGGGATGCATACCCACTACCACTCCAATATATCTTAACACATAAACACACAAACACACCCTGCACCAAAATAAACATGATACAACATTGGCTTGAAGATGTTGTATTTCTATCTAGGACCCTAATTCGACATTCCCGATTCATGCCCTTATTTGGTTATAACAAATAATATCCTTATAAAGGCATAAGAATCATATCCATATTTAGTAACTAGCAGCCCGTCTTGACCTTGTCCGGGAGCAACAGGCTTCCCCGACCCCCGCCCGCCCCGACATTGTCCAACAGCCTGGGCCCCCGCCTGCCCCGACCCCCGCCTGCCCCAACCCCCGCCTGCCCCGACATGGGTCCCCTTACCTCAGCCGCCGCTCCTCCCGCCTGTCCGCTGCTCGCACCGCCGCTGGCCTGTCCGCTGCTCCTCACGTCACCGCTCCTCCCCGCGCCATGTTCGCCGCTCCTCGTGGCGCTCCTGACGTGAGCACGCACGTCGCGGCCGGCGCTACTTCGGAGGGACTACTTTTTTTTTTACTGTAAATTTTTTAAATAACGTTTTTTTTTTACATTTATATAGCCTATAAACATCTACACACCCTGGCGATTCCAACGGTGTATCGGGTGTGTGGATTGGCGCTGTGGTTCCCGAGTTTACCCGCCTCAAAGGCTGAAAGTTCTTCCTTTATTATAGTAGTATAGATAGCCCATGCAGTCCAAAACACGGCAAGGATACTCCCAAAGACTCCTAGAAAGCACAACGCGTTCTTTAAACAAACCAAGCCTCCAGCAGCCTGGGAATTCCTCCTGCTTTTGTTTTGATTTGCACAAGAACTCCTGGAGTCCAGAAGAACTAATATTTCTTAGTGACTTCTTATGTTCAACCTTACGTAAAACCCGGCACCTTTCAGGTATAAATATACCAACGTTGCCTTAAGCAAACACACGGTGGTGGGGAGCGGAGCGACGTTCTACTTGCCCAGGAGCCCAGCTGTTGCTAGAGCCAAAGTCAAAACAAGTCAGAGAATTTATATAGCGCACTACATACCCAGAGGGTCTCAAGGCGCTTGGGGAAGGGTGGGGGATTATTTGTCGAAAATCCAAGTTTTAAGCTGTTTTCTGAAGGATAGGTGGTTTTGAGTGAGGTGGAGGTGAATGTGAAGGGAGTTCCATGTTTTAGCTGCTAGGTAGGAGAAGGATCTTCCCCCCATGGTGGATTTGTTGATGCGAGGAATATCAGCGAGGGCTTGGTTGGAAGAACGTAGCTGGCGGGATGGGGAGTAGAAGGATAGACGCGTGTTGAGGCATTCTGGTCCAAGTTCGTAGAGTGCTTTGTGTGCGTGGGTGAGGAGGCGGAACGTTATCCTCTTATTGATAGGGAGGCAGTGGAGGTCTTTTAGGTGGCCGGAAATGTGGTCTTTACGCGGTATGTCTAGTATGAGTCTAGCTGATGAGTTTTTGACGCGTTGGAGTTTTTTCTGAAGTTTCGCGGTGGTACCGGCGTATAGGGTGTTTCCGTAGTCCAGGCGGCTTGTAACCAGTGCGTGAGTGACCGTCTTTCTGGTTTCGGTGGGGATCCAGCGAAATGTTTTTTTGAGCATGCGGAGGATGTTGAAGCAAGATGATGAAACTGCGTTGACTTGTCTGGTCATCGAAAGTGAGGAGTCCAGGATGACGCCCAGGTTCCGTGCGTGGTCAGTTGGGATGGGTGCTTTCCCTAGGGCAGCTGGCCACCAAGAGTCATCCCAGGCGGAGGGAGAATTACCTAAGATGAGGACTTCTGTTTTGTCTGAGTTCAGTTTGAGACGGCTGAGCTTCATCCATTCGGCTACTTCTTTCATTCCTTTATGTAGGTTGGTTTTGGCGGTGTTTGGGTCTTTGGTGAGGGAGAGGATTAGTTGAGTGTCATCAGCGTAGGAGATGATGTTGAGGTTGTGTTGGCATGCGATGGCCGCGAGGGGGCTCATGTATACGTTGAAGAGGGTGGGGCTGAGTGAAGATCCTTGTGGTACGCCACAGATGACTTCGGTCGCCTCTGACTTGAACGGTGGGAGGCGGACTCTCTGGGTTCTTCCGGCAAGGAATGAGGTGATCCAATCCAGTGCTTTTCCTTGGATTCCGATGTTGTTGAGGCGTTGTAGAAGGGTGCTGTGGCAGACTGTGTCGAAGGCTGCGGAGAGGTCAAGGAGGATGAGGGCGACTGTGTCTCCATTGTCCAGTAGTGTTCGAATGTCGTCTGTTGCTGCAATGAGGGCAGTTTCAGTGCTGTGTTTGGCTTGGAAGCCGGACTGTGAAGAGTCGAGGGAGTTGTTGGTTTCGAGGAAGGCGGAGAGCTGGTTGTTGACTGCTTTCTCGATGACTTTGGCCGGGAATGGTAGGAGCGAAATGGGGCGGTAGTTTTTGAGTTCGGTGGGATCAGCTGTGGGTTTTTTCAGAAGGGCGCTGGGTTCGGCGTGTTTCCAGCTTTCCGGGAAGGTGGCGGATTTGAAGGAGCAGTTGATGACGTCTGGGAGATAGGGTGCTATGATGGAGTCTGCTTTGTTGAAGATGTGGTGAGGACATGGGTCTGTTGGGGATCCTGAGTGGATGGAGTTCATCAGGCGAATGGTTTCCTCGGTGGAGATTGGGTTCCAGTCGTTAAGGATGTTCAGGGGGGTGAGGGTACGGCAGAGGGTTGGGTGGGTTGGTCTCCGGGTTGGTTGTCGAAGCTGTTGTGGATGTCTGAGATTTTGTCGTGGAAGAACGAAGCTAGGGAGTCGCAGAGGGTTTGAGAGGGGGTGATGTCGTTGGAGTTGGCAGTGGGGTTGGTAAATTCTTTGACTATGTTGAATAGTTCCTTGCTGTTGTGAGCGTTGTTGTCTAGTCGGTCTTTGAATGCGGCTTTCTTGGCAGTCCGGATCAGTTGGTGGTGTATGCGGGTGGCGTTTTTGAAGGCGTTCCTGGTGCTGGTGTTTGGGTCTTTTTTCCAGGCTTTCTCAAGGGAGCGGCAGAGTATAATGGATTTCTTAAGATCATCGTTGAACCAGGGGACGTTTTTGCTGCCTAGTTTAATTTGACGTTTTTTCAAAGGTGCTAGGGTGTCGGCGCTGTTGGTTAGCCATTGAGTGAGTTTAATGGCTGCTTGGTTGGCTTTCGATGAGAGGGCAGAGGGGTTTTGAAGAAGTGCTGAGGAGATCTGGTTGATGGTGATTTTGTTCCAGTTTCTTCGGAGAGAAGGTTGAGGATGACTATGGGTTGTGGTCTTTTTGTAGACTAAGTGGACGTAGCTGTGGTCTGTCCAATGGAGAACTGAAGTGTGACTGAAGGAGATGTGTTTGCTAGAGGTGAAGATAGGATCGAGTGTGTGTCCTGCGTTGTGGGTGGGGGTGTTTACAAGTTGTTTGAGTCCGAGGATGGCGAGATTGTCCAGAAGGGTGATGGAGTTGTTGTCGTTGTTCTTTTCTAGATGGAAATTGAGGTCTCCCAGTAGAATGTAGTCCTCGGAGGGGAGGGCGTGAGGGGTGATGAAGTCAGTGATGACTTCACTGAATTGTGTGCGGGGTCCTGGTGGCCTGTATAGGAGGGTGCCTCTGAGTGTGGTCTTGGGGTCGGTGTGGATCTGGAAGTGAAGGTGTTCGGCACTAGCGAGGTTGTCGTCTGAGCTGGTTGAGACACGGATGGTGTTCTTATGGACGATGGCGATGCCTCCTCCTTTTTGGATTGTGCGGTCTTTTCGGATTATCTTGTAGCCGTCCGGGATGGCTATGGGGATGTCCGGAGCTGAGGAGGCGTTCATCCAGGTTTCTGTCAGGAAGGCGATGTCTGGAGAGATGGTGTCTAGTAGATTCCAAAGGTCGATGGCGTGTCTGTGGACCGAGCGGGTGTTGAGCAGGAAGCATTTTAGGTGGTTGGTGTCGGATCTCTGTTTGGTGGTAGTGGGTGTGGCGTGGGCCTTGGTGCTGTCATACTTGCAAGAGTTGCATGCGAAGGGTCCATGGGTGTGTACAGGTGCGGCTCGGGCGCAGGTGGGGAGTCGCCCGGGGTTTAGTGCTAGTAGGGTGGTGGAGTCGTAAGTAATGCGGAAGGGGTGGGTGGGGCGAGGAACAGGGGGTCTCGCGCTGGGCGCGGTCTTGGCGCGTACGGGCATAGACGGGCTTACCTTTGGCGCACCTTCAGCACATCCGCAGCGCGTGGACGCTGCGCATTGGGACATCTGCCTTAAATGGATAGTGGTGGAGGCGGAGCGTGGGAGGGTCAGCTGGGAGGCGGGATCCAGGTGGAGGGAGGGTCTAGGAGCACACACAAAATGGCAGCAACAACAACAATAAATGCAGCGATGCCGTGCGGTAAAGGAAAACTCCCCTCCCTTCGACGCACTGAGAGAGACGCTGTCTTTTTCTCCAGCCAATGAAATCCAGCTCCGGTGTTCCCAACTCACCCTCGCGGGTTGCTGGGAGATCGAGTCCTGAGAAGCGAGATACAAGACCTCCTTCATTCTATAACCAAGGTACGGAGCTGATTAAAACCTTAGAGAGAATTCTTGATTCCGATACTTGGCAAAAACCTAACTTAACTTAAAACTGCAACTTACTTACTCCTTCCCACGTATTAGGCTTAGGTCAGGTACACCGGGGTAGGATTATCTTAGAAGCACCAGTTGAGTTCGTTAGTCAATGTTTTTATGTATGTATATATTTTATCCATTTTAAAGTATCATATGGCTAAGAAACCATATCAATGCTTTTACAGTATTATATCATAATACTACTTTTACTGTACGCACTTTACTTTATAATAAGTATTGCAATTGTGGCAATTCATTTCTCTTGCATGAGAAAGAAGACTGCTCAATAAAATAACTCCTTTTATTGAAAACGCCCGTCTCTCTATTTCTCAGCACTCTGGTGAAATTAAGCATGCACGATTGACTGAGTGAAATAACTGTCTATTGGTTTCACACGACTTTAGAGATACACTATTTATTCTGAGGGAGCAAAGTTGTCATGTTTATGCGGTTGTCAGAAACTAATCCTTTCTTGTCTAACTCAGGACGGTTATCCCTTTCCTGAACATTCGAGAAAGTTTCTAGTGACCTCTGAGCTATCTGGCAAAACTAATTAGGTCTAACATAGTCAGTAGAGACCTAGATGACCTCAGTCCTACGTCTACACTGCTGTTTATGTTATTCCAATGCACAGAGCCTATTGGGAATATAGGAACTACACTACAAAGAGCTCTAAGAGTGAAAGCCATCAAACTCCCATTGTATACCCTTAAACAGGCCACCACCTGTCCCTATCGGTAACACAAGAGTTGAATGCGCTGGACCTATTTAAACAGGTGGGTTTAGCAATGATGGGAGATATATACCCAATGGGTAACTTTATAGAACAGGCGGACCTGTCATTTGTTAACACAAAGCCGCTTTTCAAATTCGCATATCACCGTCAGGGATCTGCCATCAGGCTACTGTTGCCTACATTCCCAGAGGAACCTTCCATACTAAGCGACCTGCACACAATAAAATTCAGCTCCTCTCATCGACAGTTGGTCACTAGAGTATATAATGCTGCACAGAAGAAGAAACTGACACAAGAGCTTCCGGGGATTGTACGCTCAAACTCCTCCTTAGATTCACCATTATCTTTGGAAGACTTGGGGTTTTGCTTATAAGTGAATTATAAGTTCACTACCCCATACCATTTGTAGACAAATGGGCTTGCTGAAAGATTTAACAGGACCCTTAATGGTATGATTAATGGACTCCATGGAAAGCTCAGAAGGCGATGGTATGTTGATACATGGCTGCTTTTTGCTTACATGGAGGTGCCACAAAAAGGAATAGGATTGTGCCACAAAAAGGAATAGGATTTTCCCCTTTTGAACTTTTATTTGGACACCCTGTAAGGGGACCATTGTCTCTTTTGAAGCAAGATGGAAGAGAACTCTCAAAGAACCTAAGAAGGCCATTGTGGATTATGTGCTTGCCCTTTTTGTTCCAGAACATGAAAAAAGCAACCCAAAACCTTGAGGCTAACCAGGAGCTCCAGAAGCTCTGATGGTATGGCCAGAAGGCTGCCATAGTGAAGATCCAACCAGGGAAGAAGGTATGAGTATTGAAGCCTGTGGCTCCTATGACCCCCCCAGAATAAACATACTGGGCCCTACCCTATTCCTGAAAGTAAAGGGGAGGTCACTTACTTAATGGACCCTTGACACATGCAGGAAACCCAAGAAGGTCATACATGGAAACCACCTTAAACCCTATAATGACATGGCTGAAATGACCATGCTCGTGGTAACAGGTGAGGATCAGGAAGCAGAGAGTGAATATTCCCATGGCCTACTCTCAAACAACCCTAAAGATGGGTCAGTTGAAGGAGTGGTCTTGTCAGACACCCTCCCTGCCTAACAGCAAACTGAATGCAGGCAACTCCTAAATCAGATTGCTGAACTCTTCTCCTTGATCCCTGCTCTGACTAACTGGTGTATTCAATTCAATTCAATAGAGACTTTATTTCGGTTTTGTTTCAAACCATAAAAGTACACATATAAAATACATTGAACATTTCATATTTAAAATCACAGTTACAAAACGACATATTATACGTATTTCATTAATGAGTAAGTAGGCGAAATCAGCAGTAAAGTGCAATTAATACTGGGTTACAACATGATACAAGGTCTTTCAGTAAAGAAAGCTCATCATCCTTCAGAGGTGTAGAATCACTGGTCTAGGCACTTTCTCAGTTTGACAGTTAATTTTAAAAATTCTATAACACAAAGAACACTGTCACTGTGCAAAAGCTGTAGATACATAAGTGCTGGTCTTATTTGATTAAAATTTAGTTTCTTTAAAAGAGCAACAAGGTAACGTCTGCGTGGGTATTCATAAAACCTACATAAAAATATAAAATGCAGCATATCCCGTCGCAGCCACAGGGAGCAGCAGTTTTATTAAAAATATCCGACTTAGGTCTAATTAAAAGATGATGGAAAATATTAAACCTGAACCTCGTCTTTTTTTTTTTTTAACGTCATTTTTATTGCATCACCAATATAAATGTACAGACAACATATTCAGCAAAAATAATATAACATGTACAGACTTAATTTGAGATATTCGGTCTCTATCCGTAGGGATCACCTCGCCCTTGACGCGGGTGGCTTCATCTCTGTCTTGGTCTCGTACGTCTTACAATGTCCGACCGCTTCATCGTGCACATAACCCTGGAATGCTTTTGTGATTTACGCCCCTCCCCCTCCCCAAATTTCGGTACCCCAACATCCCTCCAAACTAGCTTCCTACCCGCCCTCCCCCGTGGTCGCGCTGCGCTTGAGTAACCATGTAATAGTGCCCGGTGCAATGCAGAAGGAAGTAATCATTCGCTAAGGTGTGTTCTCCTGTGTAGTGTTAGGGTCTGCTCCAGCTAGTTCACTCTCACCATCCCGCCCCTCATCGTCCACATCCCGGAGCGCCTGCACCATCACCTCCCATGCAGTCGCCCTTTCCAGTGCTTTCTCGTCATTCGACCTCCAGGCCATCTGGTATCGTAGGGTGCTTTCACACGCGGCCCATCTCAGACACTCCCCATACCATCTTTTATACGTGGGCCCCACTCTGGACTTCCAATTTCGTGTGATCTCCCGCTTGGCCAAGATAAGCCCTAAATCTATAAACTTACTAGACATCTTATTTCTAGGTGTGTGCGGGAACCAATGAAGGATGCCAACTGCTTTAGTAAACTGGATTTCCCTGTCCGTCGCGCCGTTAAGGGCCCGCCCAACTTCCTGCCAATAGTCGCCCAAAGAGGGGCAATCCCACAGCATATGACACAGATCCGCCCCCGCTGTATTACATCTGGGGCAAGCAGCGTCGGTCGCCCCAAAATACTGTTGGATTTTCCCGGGCGTGAGGTATGCCCTGTGAATAACATAAAAGTGGATCAATTGGAACCTGGCATTCCTCGAGCTCTTCCGTGCCCGCCCCAGCAGTTGGCCCCAGGTCGTGTCTGGTATCTCCACCTGGAGGTCCAGCTCCCACTTGGCCTTCAAGGCTGCCAAAGGTTGCAAGGCCTCCCGCTGCATCCTCGAGTACAGGCACGTGACGGCCTTAAAGGTTCCCGCCGCCATCATGGCGTACTGGCAAGCCATCGAGGTGCCCGGTTCCTGCAGCCCATCCCCCCAGTGGGCTCGCATGGCGCCCGTGACTGCCACGTGCAGCAGGTAGTCACCCCTCGGTAGGTCAAATCTCTCCTGCAGGTCCCGAAACGGCAGCAACACCCCATCTTCGTAGAGGTCACCCAGCATGTGTATTCCCGC
Source organism: Lissotriton vulgaris (assembly GCF_964263255.1). NCBI lineage: Eukaryota > Metazoa > Chordata > Amphibia > Caudata > Salamandridae > Lissotriton > Lissotriton vulgaris. The sequence goes on from NC_141689.1 coordinate 397,627,361, forward strand.
CTCCTCCCACCCTAGCAAGCGTGACCAGTCACCTCCATGTGGGAGGGCAGTGACCATTCCCAGCGGTATTTCGGGGGCATACATAAGGCGGACACCCGCCCGCTTACGGGCCCGGTCCCAGCATAGCCGGAATGTCTGCTCCTCGACCGTCAGGTCTCCCACTCGGAGTCTCTGGTGCAGCGTAATATAGGCCAGAACGTGTCGCGGGGTGCCTTCAACTCTCGCGTCCTCGGGGCCTCTATATACTCTCGCCACCTCCTGAGTAAAAGTCTGCAGCTGCGCGGCTAGGTAAAATCCTTCGAGGTCCGGCACTGCCATACCACCCTCATCTTTGGGGCGCAACAGCGTGTCGAGCGCTATGCGCCTCCTACCCGTGCCCCATAGGAACGCTATGATCAGTGACCTCAGGCGTTTGAAAACAGAGCTTGGGACCCATACCGGCAGTGTCCTAAAATAATACAAAAGCCTGGGCAGGGCTATCATTTTAAGCAGGGAGATTCTACCAGCCAGGGAGAGCGGCAGAGTCGCCCAGAAGTCCATGGATCCACGCAGGGCGTTAATACAGCGAGTGATGTTGCCATCCAGCAGGTCAGACGGGGCGTGGTAAACATAGACCCCTAGATAATGTAGGCAGCGCGGCTCCCACCGGAGTTCCTGAGCAGTGAGTGGGCACGGTTCCCCCGGCCTCAGGGGAAACAGACAGGATTTAGGCCAGTTGACCCTCAGGCCCGACAACCTACCGAACTGCTCCAGTAGCCTCCGCGCCCCCTGAAGTTCGGTGCCCGCATCGGCCAAAAACATCAACAAGTCATCTGCGTACAGGGAGATGAAGTGTGGCCTCCCCCTAAAAGACAAACCTGCGTAGTGGCGGCCCAGTCTGGCTACCGCAGCGAAGGGTTCCATTGCCAATGCAAACAGTAGCGGGGATAGGGAACAACCCTGTCTAGTGCCACGCCTAATTGGGTATTGTCTCGAGATCAGTGCGCCCACCGGGACCCTCGCCACCGCCTCAGTGTAGAGGACCTTGGTCCATTGTATATATCCGTCTCCCAACCCAAAGCGACGCATCACCTCATACAGGTATCCCCATTCGAGGCTGTCAAATGCCTTCTCAATGTCAATGGACAGGACAAATGGGGAGACGTTGTCTGGCCAGTCCGCACCCATCAGTCTCGTGAGTCTACGGATGTTATGAGTGGTATTGCGTGTCGGTATGAAACCGCACTGGTCACCGTGAACCAGGCCCGTCATGTGCACTAGCAATCTGTTGGCCAGAATTTTACTGAGGATCTTGTAGTCCGTCGTCAACATAGACAACGGACGATACGAGGACAGCGCCGCACCCTCTCTGCCCGGCTTCAAGAGCGGGATCATAAGGGCCTCGCACATAGAGCCCGGGAGTCGGCCCTTCTCCTGCGCCTCATTGTATACCTCGCGCAGCCGCGGAGCAAGGTGCTCTAGATATTTGCCATAAAATTCGATCGGTAGACCGTCAAGGCCCGGGGTCTTGTTTCTAGCCATCTGTTTTACAGCACAGCCTATTTCTCCGAGGGAGATGGGCCGCCCCAACTCTTCCGCCTCCGAGTCCTCCACTCGCGGCAACTGTAGCCCGTCCAAGAACTCCTCAAGCTCCTCCGTCCCTCCCGTATCACCACTCAGATAGAGCCCCTCATAGTAAGCACGAAACTTGTTCAGGATCCCGGGTTGGGAGTGGCAGGGCTCCTCCCCTGGCTCCTGGATTCTCATGATCGGCCCTCCCCCCCGGATAGGATTAGCAAGCCAAGCCAACATCGCCCCCGCCTTATCACCTTCCGCATGCGCCCTCGTCACGTACGCCTTATGGTCAAAGCTACGCAGCCGCTCTAGCTCTACCGCCAGCCCCTCCCGTGCCCCGCTAAGCCCCTCCTGCAGTTCAGGGTGATTCGGGCGCCTCTTCTCGAGATCCCTCAGCCGTGTCTCAGCCTTATCTAAGTCATCCAACAGAGTCTTCCGTGCCCCTGCCGTGTGTCCAATACAGTGTCCCCGCACCACCACCTTGAAAGCATCCCATTCAACCGCCCTCGTGGAGGCCGAGCCACTGTTCTCCTCAAAATACCTCTCAATACGTTCACTCAGGGCCTCCCTGAACAACAAGTCGTCCAGGGTGTCAGGTTGCAGGCGCCATGTTGGCACGCAGTTAACAGTCACCATCCATTCCAGAGACATCAACAAGGGGTTGTGGTCCGATATCGTCCTGGCCAAGTATTCCGCCCCTCCCACCGCGGGGAGCACACATTCCGAACAAAGAAACGCATCCAGCCTCACATGCAAATCATGCAGGTGCGAGTGAAAGGAGTAGTCCCTAGTGGTGGGGTGCAACGTCCTCCATGCATCCGTGAGGGCCCAGCTCTCCTGCCATTCTAACCTACGCTTGGCGATCCTATGTACTGGGGACGCGCGCAGCGGGGGATGGGACCTATCTAGTAGCACATCCTCAACTGAGTTGAAGTCCCCCCCCAAGAGGACCAGCCCTGCCAAATAACCCGCCAATTTGCCCGAGATGTTAGACAAGAAAGCGGGCAGGTCTACATTAGGAGCATACACATTACAGAGAGAAATCATCCTGCCTCTCAGCCTTCCTTCCACCGCCACATACCTGCCCTCAGGGTCTATCGATGACTTCGAGACTTGGAAGGGGACCCCCGCCCGTATCCAAATCAATGCCCCCCTTGCGAATGCTGAAAATGTCGTGTAGAATAACTGCCCCCTCCAGCGCCTTTGCAGAGCCGCCCCTTCCTGCTTATTTAGATGCGTCTCCTGCAGGAACGCTATATGAACCCCCCTACGCTTGAGGTACGCCTGAACCTTATGTCTGCGCGTCATGGACTGCATACCCCGCACATTCCAGGTCACACATTTCAACGCCCCAGTACTAGCCATTCCCCCCTACACAACCGGACCATACAGCAAAGAGCAATGTTCGCATAAGTCCCGCGACCACGGGCCCCCCCACCCCCCCTCTCCAAACAGGAAGCCGAACCCCCCCAACAACTACAACCCCCTGAGCGACCCCAACTGCTCGCAACTCCCACCCCCCCAGGACAGGCCCCCCCGCAACTGGAAGTACCCCCATCCAAACCAACACTCCCGACCACCCCTCAAGGAAAGGTGGTAATAGTCGCAGTCCCCACTGCGATGACCTTAGGGGCCAGTAAGGCGCGGCTCAATGCTATAAGACCTCAGACAAATCAGCCCCGCGCGCTCCACCCCACAATCCCCACATTACAGCTCCCCAAAACCTCAATCAATATCGTTCCACTGCTGCGGGCCCAGTGCCCCAGTGTCCAACCAGCGAGTCCATTCCGCCAGATCAGTTCAACACGCCTCCAGTATCTCTCCCGAAGTCTGCAACGTCACAATAGGGCCCCGGGCTCCACCAAATTCCGATTGTCCTGTCTCTGAGCCCGTGCCCGGGTACTCCGAATCTGTACCCTTCCCAGACTGAGTCCTGGCGGTTCTAGATAAGTCCACCACCGCCTGTAGGGCCGCCTGCCTCTCCGCCTCCGTCTGCGACATCGAAGGTTTCCCTGTTCTCTTGCGGTTCCTCCTGATCCGTTGGGACTGCCTGATCGGCTTCGCCACCTTAGCCTCTTCCTCCCTGGCCTTAGCACCGTCCGTTCCCGCTTTATAAGTGTCCCACCAGTCCCATGCGTCCGCGGAGGTCGTGAAGAATAAAGACTTCTCATCCACCACCACTCTCAGCTTGGCAGGAAACAACAGGGAGTACTTGATGCCTTCCTGGCGGAGCTCCCGCTTGAGGGACAGGAAGTTTGCCCGGAGTCGCTGCGTCTCAAATGTGTAGTCCGGGAACATGGTGACTCTGTTGTTGTCCACTTGAAAGGGCCCTGCCTCTCTCGCCCTCTGTAAAAGCCAGTCTCTGTCCCGGTAATGGAGCAACTTGAACACCACCGGGCGAGGAGGAAGGCCCAAGGCTGGCGGACGCGCCGGAACTCTATGTGCCCGTTCCAGGGAGAAGAAGGGGGACAGGCCTTCTGGTGCCACCTCCGTCCGCAGCCAGTTATCCAAGTAGCCCACCATGTCGTCGCCCTCAATTTTCTCCGGCAGGCCCACTAGGCGTACGTTGTTGCGCCTGTTCCTGTTTTCTGCATCCTCGGCCCTCCTTTCCAGCACCTTCAGGCGGTCCATCACGTCGGCCATCTGGGCCTTCATCGTTGCCTGGCCCGGGGCTAAGTCCTTAACCGTGATCTCCACGGATTTCACCCTGTCTTTAAGTTTGTCGTGGTCGGCCTTCAGGAGGCCCAAGCCCGTCGCCACCTGAGCTATATCCTGCCGCAGGGCGTCCTTTGTGGTGGCGATGGCTTCCAGGATACGATCCTGCATCCGCTGTAATGCCGCTTGGTCTCTCTCCGCTCCTTCCGCCGCCTCAGTGTCGGTCGCGCCATCTCCCTTCCCCTTCGGCTTCCCCATCTGGGCCGGGATGGGCGGTGGTCCTCGAGTGTGTTCCTGGTCGCCCTCCGAGCGTCGCCGGGCACCGTCCTCCGGCTGGGTTCTCAGGCCCAGATATGTCACCAAGAAGCAGGAAGCACCGAGCGGTCGCAGTCCGGCCAGCGCCAGATGCGCCAGAGGTCCGGGGCTCTCGTCTCCGGGTCACTGTCGCACCGTTGTCGCCCCAATCAGGAGGCGGTCCCCAACCACCGCCCAAGGGTGCGCCCAAAGTCCATTCGGCTCCTGGGGAGAGGCGCGATGCGGCCACCAACACCTCTAGTGTGTCCGGGAGCAGTCCTCAGTGGGTCTCCGGGCAGATGTCTCCGTCGCAAGCGATCTCATGCCCTCGCCGCCATTTTGGGGTCCGCGACTTCTCGCCTGGGTTCAGCTTTCAAAGTCGAAATACTGCTGTGGGAAGGCTCGGTGTCGTCCTCCGTGGGCCCCGGACCCTCCGCAGTACCGTCCAGTACCGGATAGTATCGGTTATCTCGGGGTTCGAATGAATTTTCAGGATATTTTCCGGGATCGGGCACGGAGCTCCGAGCTCACGCTGCCTACCTCCTCGGCATCCAAGCCACGCCCCTAAACCTGAACCTCGTCAGCAGAAATTTTTCATGAGAAGTGAAGGAGCATGTTAAATATAGTTCCATGGTGTCACAGGTTTTTAACAAAACATATTTCCTAATATTAGGTTTCATGAGCTCCTCCCCTTCTCTTTGGGCCCTCCTGTCCATATGAAAAGTCCGCTTAATTGCTGCCACATCTCCCTTTACAATCCCACAAGGGTTTTCCAACAGATTCAGGCATCCAAGCCTCAAAAAGCAAGATTTCAGGTATTTGAGCCAGGGCACACACATTGAGTTGTCCTGAGACACAAGGTCTTTCACAATCAGGTGGGTAAGCGAAATATCTTGGTTTAACCACAATTTTACCCAGCATGTCAGTGGTCTTAGCGCAAATATATCAGATAGGTACTGAGTCCCCAATTCTTCGTGTACCGCTAAGTTCGATGTACTAGCTGGAACACAGAGGAGACATTTTAGAAAATTGTTTTCAGTGACCTGTAACTGTTCACCACTTACGTAGCCCCATAACTCACTGCCATATATAGCGGTAGCTATCGATTTAGCATTATAGAGTTTCATCATTGCAGTATTTGGCTTCTTCCCCAATTTTGTGGCAAAATTAAATTTAGAGGCATTTACCCTTGTCATTTCCCCTTTCTTTCTTGCCACATGAGGGCCTCAGCTGAGCTTTGTGTCAAATATGCCACAGAGATATGAAAATGTTTGAGTGATGGGGATCAGAACATCATCTAGTTTAAAAATAAAGTTATTTTTCGGTTGTCGGCCAACATGCATTATATATGATTTAGAATTGTTGACCAATAGGTCTCTGTTGATCATAAAGATATTAAAAGCATTCAAAAGTGCCTGGAGACCCTTTTCCGTTCTAGAAATTAAAACCGCATCATCTGCGTATACAAGTACAGGAATACCCCGCCTGCCAACTCTGGGGCAGTCTGATTTTTCCTCCTGTAGTGCGGCATCTAAATCATTTTTATAAAAATTAAAAAGAAATGGGGCCAGGATGCAACCTTGGCGCACTCCCTTTTTGATGTTAAAGTTACCAGTTGTTTCCCCATTAGTTGAGTACCTAACATTTGCACTGGTGTTACTGTGCAAGTCCACCAGAAAATCCACAATCCCTATGTCCACACCTTTCTCCCGCATGATCTGCCACAGCCTTCCCCTGTTAACACAGTTGAAGGCCGATGACAGATCCATGAGGGCAAGGTGGACGGCTCCCTTCTGCACAACAGTATATTTACTCAGTATAAGGAAGAGGTTGAGGCACTCGGTTATGGTGGAACGGCTCCACAGTAACCATATTGGGAAATGGACATGATATTATTGTCAGACGTCCAACTTGATATACGCTGCAGTAAGATCATCCCCATAATCTTTACCATGGAATCTATTAGTGAGATTGGACGATAACAAAGGGGGCTGCCCTTGTCTCCTTTCTTAAACACAGGGACAATTGTTGATAATCCCCAGGACAAGGGACAGCCCACTGCCCCAGGATAAACATACTGGGCCCTACCCTATTCCTGAAAGTAAAGGGGAGGTCACTTACTTAATGGACCCTTGACACATGCAGGAACCCCAAGAAGGTCATACATGGAAACCACCTTAAACCCTATAATGCAATGGCTGAAATGACCATGCTCGTGGTCACAGGTGAGGATCAGGAAGCAGAGAGTGAATATTCCCATGGCCTACTCTCAAACAACCCTAAAGATGGGTCAGTTGAAGGAGTGGTCTTGTCAAACACCCTCCCTGCCTAACAGCAAACTGAATGCAGGCAACTCCTAAATCAGATTGCTGAGCTCTTCTCCTTGATCCCTGCTCTGACTAACTGGTGTATACATCATGTGGGCACTGATGACAGCCTTCCTGCCAACAACAAAATCTACAGGCGGTCTCATCATGTCACAGAGAGCAGCAAGGGTAAGTAAGCAAAACCTCACTCCCAGGGTGACAAGAACGAAATTAGGTTCTGTGTGGACTACAGGGGCATCAATGCTGTGACAAAAACTGATGCACACCCAATTCTAGGGCTGCTAAAGCTATTGACAGTTTAGGGGCTGCCAAGTATCTCAGTACTTTTGATCTCACATCAGGGTACTGGCAGATTGGTCTCACCGCTAAAGCCAAAGAAAAATCAGGATTTTCAACCCTGAATGAACCGTATCAGTTTACTGCACGACCCTTTGGACTAAAGAATGCCCTTGCATCCTTCCAAAGCCTATTGAACAAGGTAATTGCTGGGCTGGATATTTTTAGTACAGCATATCTTGATGACATTGCTGTCCTTAGATCTATCAGGTTAGATCACCTGATCCACCTTGGGCGGTCCTGGAGGCTCTGTAGGATGCAGGCCTCAGTATCAAGGCAAGCAAGTGCCACATAGGGCAGAGCACAGTTGTATACTTGGGCCACCTTGCAGGAGGAGGCCAAGTTCAATCCCTACAACCCAAGAGCTAGACTATTCTGGACTGGGTAGCGCCAACCACCCAGATTCAAGTCAGGTTATTCCCTGGCTTGACTAGGTACTACAGGAGGTTTGTGAAGGGATGTGGGTCCATTGTGGTCTTCCTCACTGAACTGATCTCCAAGAAGATGCCTAACAAGGTTTTTTACAAGCACGTTTGGAAATTTTAAATACTCCTTATGATACTTGATTAGGGACGAGGACACCTTTCCAACATGGTGCCTCTAAAATGTGACGCCAGTTGTTCAATTTTTTGGAACCAGCTATATATTTTGATGGTTTCTATGACACATAGGGCAACTTATAATGATTTGTAAATTAAGCAATGCATCCAGACGGTTTAAATATTTAAATTAGAAGCTTTTTTGGTGATTAATTTTTTCTCTAAACGTTATACCCGTCGCGGCACTTAAAGCGGCCCGTTTTATTAGTAAATCAATTTGATATCTGATATGGTTGTATAAACAAACACAGTAAGTTTATTGGCACTCTCTGACACACAAGTGTGGGCAAGGACGCCTTTCCAATATGGCACCTGTGTACACATGGCTGCTACCTGCTATCAATATAGCGGATAACACCGGTATGATGAGATTACGATACGGAGCATGTGCAATTGAAGCCCATGCCCCTATTTATTCCCGGATTAGGAATGGCGTCTGTTTTCTAAATTCGAATGAGGAAGTGTTGTTGCTATTGTTTTGTCTTATCATGGTCAGCGTATTCAGTGCCGCTATACCCTGAATGCAAATTTGTTGTACGTTTATTATTAGATGGTAACTTTGACCTTAATTTTGGTATTGGGTGTAATACTACATGCGATAATGTGCGTGCTGCACTTTGGTGTTTTTCGTCTGGATAAGATGACCGTGTAAACCATACTTGTAAGGACCTTATTTGGTCAACCGCAGATGTAGGGTTCTCTGTCCTAATTTTAGTGCGGTTTGAGGGACACATCGCCTGTGATAGTATGCGAGCTACCTTTTTACATCTAACTATTGGGTTGAAATATGTCAGCTCACAACCCTTATCGGAGACAGTATATGTTAGGTAACCACACTTGATGTAAATGTAAATTGATACTTGTATAGCACACTACTCACCCGCAAGGGTCTCAAGGCGCTTGTATGAATACCGCTGTGGAACCCATCCTGGCTTTCCCTGTGAGGCGTCCACTCCTGGGCACCCCCAGGGTGAAGGCCAGGCATCCTTAGCATTGTGGGGGCCATTGTGGAGATTAAGCAAGCTATTGCCCAGAGTTGCAGAGTGGGACTCTATGATTGGAATAGGCACCGAGGCGAGAATGATCAGGTCCATGGAATTTTTTTTAAGCCCAAGACCCGCCGAGGTGGGGAATTGAACCCTGGTCCCGGGCTAGACCTCTGCATCAGACAGGGTGACGGATATGTGGTATAAATCATACAAATTGATTTGTGCTGCCTATGTGCATGCCAAGTGGTTGCTTTAAGCACATACTCTGCCTCAGTGTCTAGTTTATCTCAGTCAAGGCATATATACTATAATATATGTATGAGGTATCATGGGATGACAGCTTTGCCTATTTAAATTAAACTTATAGATTACTTATGCCGCAATTTCTCTGTCTAATTGAGATATGTCCCCTTTACAAAAGGACACTGGCCAATACAGAGGCTACCTGAATTGTGGGGTGTTGAATAATGTTGTTCAACTCAGAACAACATTAAGATTTATGTCGAGGTAAGATGATACTTAGAATTTCTTTGAGTTTCAGTCTGTGAAAACACTGTAAATTGATCAGAATTTGTTTTTCTTGCTATTTAATTAGCTGAAATAGGAGACATGTTATTGTTGGTGTTTGGGCACGTTTTTTCGAATGGTTATTTTTAGATTCATGATTCCTGTATGCCTGTCAATGAGACTGGAGTTTAAACCTTGATTCTTTTTGACTATATTAAGTATCATATGGTGGGAGAAGAATCTGATAAATTTCATATTTTCCCTTCGCCATAGGACTTGGTCCATCGCCACGGTATCGAATACTGTGGTTTTTTTAATGGGATTGCGGAATATTACTATTACAGTCTAAATCTGAGGTAAGATGCTGACTTGATGTTAGGAATGTAACCGGACATTTATAGGTCTGGATATGCGCTCATTTGCAAGGGCAATTTATTTCACGTCCCATTAACTTGCAGGCTAAATCTCTATCATTTTCCACACTAGATACCAAGATATATTCTATTTTATGCACTTTTAGATGGTTTTGGTTCATCTTCACAGACATTTTGCCTTTATCCAACTGAATAGATAAGGCAAGAACCTTGAATTATTTCATTTCTTGAGTGCGGTTTTTTATCTAAACACAGTAAATAGTGACATAAGCGGTTGTCCCCTTAATCGGGCCATTAGATTATTGTCTTTGTTAGTTGATATCATGTTACTCCTGAAAGCTTCTCATTCCTACTCTGAATTCTTCTTTTACTTTTCCTTTCAAATCTCTGGAATTGATTTACGTATTTTTTATGTGTGCCTCTCTTAACTCACTATTTACATGTCCACACGAACATGGTGTCCCCTTAATGGGAATCAAAGTGCACATAACTGTTATTTAATAAAGCTCGATGTTGTGTGTTAAGTTAAAATCCTAGCAACACTTTTAACTGTTTAAATAAAATTTTACAGTATTGTTTTGAACTTTGTGATGTTATATATATTCAGTGTGTAGTCTCTAAGTGCTTATAGGTTTGTTTTGTAACCTATGTTGTGATGTTAATAATTGTCATGTGAAGTCTTCACCCTTTTGCCATTCAATTTATTGTTATTGTGTTCTTATATTTTTAGATCTTGGTAAATTTTAAATGTTTATTTGTACTTATTTATGTATATTGGTTTCGTCTTGTGTTCAGTGTGCTTTAAATGTTATTTTTGTATTGCCTTGATTAAGTTCCAGTTCTGGAACAAAACACGTTGGCTGATGTACAACTCTAATTTTCTACTATAATAAAGAGATATAATTGTTGGATACACCTGGAGTTTATTGACTGTGTTATGTAGCACCTTCCCTTTGGCACATGCCTAAAATGTTAACTAGACCGTGAGCTGACAAAAGGCTTTTGACACCCTAAAGGAAGCAATGTTCTCAGCCCCCATTCATGCCAATGAATATTAGAACAAGTGGGCAAACAAATGTTGAAATCCCTTTTAGAACACCAGTAATCAAAAACATCTTTAGCTAATTATAAGCATCTGTATATTTGCGAGAATAATGTTTGCAAGTCAAAGACTAGATTCAGCGTACAGCAGACAACATGGATACTCTCAAACTATACTTCTTTCTCTACTGTTCTTTTCCCCCCCAAGGTGAATACAAAAGTTGCATTCCCTTAGAAGAGACTTGCAAGTTGTTCGTAGCCATCCAGAAGAAGGCTGTGGCAACTACAATGCATTTTGGCAATATTATAAGGGATCTTTTCTAGACTATACTAAAAGGAGGGTAACTCTAAAGCTATCTGGATTCTCAAGCTCTAAGAATGCACAGATTGTGTTGGTATTTTGCTGATTCCCAACTAGCAGGACTTGAACATTTTATTAAATGAATTCATTTATTTATTCATGAATTTAAGCCCCTTCCAGATAATCAAACACCTCTTTCAATTAGGGATCTGCTGTAGCTTCAAGAATGTGGAGCTGAGTGCAGTCAGTTTCATATTGGAGTCTTAAAGGCCCCACTGACTCTGTTGGCCTCGCTTCTTGCCTCCTGTGTCTAAGAGGAATTCACCAGCCAACCTATGAATCCCAGAAATGTGTAAAGGGGCACTGCGTGGTGAGAAAACTTCCTCTTTGAAACAATTATTTTTCCTATTTGTTGTTTATTATGTGGATTGTTTTGATTGCATGCACCCTGTTGAAATTCACACTCCCCAGATTTATAATAACCTGCAGGTCAGAGTGTGGCGGCCCTCCTTTAAATGTAAGTTTGGTTGAAGATGCTTACCGAGGGTCTCCAGGACACCAGCTCTTGAGACATCCAGATTATATCCCCAGATCGTGTTACTCCATTTATCAAATTCTGAGGCAGTGTCCATTTCTCCTGTAGGTAACTGCTGCAGTGTATTTGAGTTTCTGCAGTGTTTCCCTTTGTTACATCCTGTTTTTCATGTTCATGATCATTTAGTTTAGTAATGACAAGATTAGCTGCCCTTAAGAAAGCAACTCAGTTTAGGTGGGAAGAGTATTGCCCTCAAATATACAGTGAATATTACAGGATTGGGTAAAAATCGTGAACTTTACATGTTTGCAAAAGGTTTTTGAACTAGTCTATCAACTGCACTGGTAGAATGTTTTTGTTTGGAAAGTTGCTGATTATGAAAGGTATAAGGTTTCTGACGACCATACCCCTGGTTTCTCAATGTATTGAGATGCAGTACCATTTGTTTTGTAAGGTATTGCCTTTTAACTATTAGTGAAATTCCTGATTATTAATATATGAGAAGAGCTCTTAAAAATAGATAATCAAATATTTTGTTCTGTCAAAACAGTGTGAATGAGATTACCTCTTGGTAGTAATATCACAAACAACGGGCTTTTCTTCACATAAATATGTGCTAAGTATTTCACACAAAAAATACAATCAACAGTGGCATCCTTTGTAAACCGACTTGAACCAGAGGCAAAAGAGATATATATTAAGACAGTGGTTCCTGATGGATTGCGACAAAAATCATTAACACCTCCTCTCATCCATGATGCAGAACATAAGGATGAATCAACAAATTAGTCAACAACTGTAAGAAATTGGGTTATTAGTTGCGGGGGTGTAAAACTCATTGAGGCAAAAACCACAATCCTTGTCATGGTGTACCACAAAAGTCCCTAAATAAATATGGATTTAATCCTCTACTAGCTTTGCCCAAAGCATTCAGGCTTCATTTAGAGGCAGTGTGTAAAGTATTTACGCAACACACAAACAGTAATAAAGTAAAAACACAACACCAGAAACATCCCAAACCAATTTAGAAACATAGAGTACAATGTAATTAATAAATAATACCGGAATGACAAAATAATGCCTAGAAGCACTGTGTCACTAGCGGTCATCTGGTCATGCTACAACTGAGGAAAAGTCACAAGATTAGGCTGACTGAATTGTAGTACAGGCTGGATACAGGGAACAGGTGAGTCCCATTGAAAAAATACCTTCTTAAGTCTAGAGCAAAGACTTATGTTCGCACTGAAGGAGACCATGAGGAGGAGGCTTCTGGTGTGAAGGACAGGTTAAGCATCAGAGACAGTCGTTGCTGTATTACAAAGAGCAGGTGTAGCATTGCCAGTCTTCGTGGACCATCACTGTGAAGCAAAGGTGCAGGTCTTGCTGGAGCTTTGCGTTGGCAGCTGTCATGGTGGCAGAGTTTTGGCATGAGCAGTTGCAATGTGACCAAACTTCAGGATTATCATATTTTCTTCTTGGAGATTCTTACACTGATGACAGCCAAGGGCCCAGGATCTATTTCATATTTCAGTATTTCTCAGTATAGTGATGGTTGAATCGTATGGTCAAATTCATATGTACATTTTATGGTTTACATACGTTGTTTTTATAGCACACTTTTAGATAGGATGTTTTGTTTTGTCCAATGATTTATGTATTACGCCTGGTTTAAATCAACTTTTATGGCATGGCACGTACGAGGAGGAGAGTAGTTCTTTTATGTTGTCATTGCAAGTTGTGTCATATGATACAACAGCCTTATCACGTGACACGACTTACAAAAGATTTCGCTGTGGGATGCATTTGAGCATGCACGGACAGTTTGGAATTTGCGATCTTTACACTTTGTGGAGATTTGTTTTATATAACGAAACTTGTGGTTGTCACTTGAACATGCACAGATGGTTTTGAACTCATGGTTTACGCACTAAGTGAAGGCATGTTTTATGGAGAATTTTATTTCATTTGTTTTTTTTAAAGGAATTGTTTCTTATGGCGTCAAGATTCACAGCACCTTATATTTGCAGGTTGACTGAGTCATGTTCAGGTGCTTTAAGAGGCATGAGGCACACAGAGCACAGAACATGGGGGCATATTACTAAGGGCTTGTATCGCCTCTTTCTCGGCGAATTGTGCCGAGAAAGCGGCGCTACTGCTAGAGCCCTATTACCAAGGGCAGTTTAAAGCCTGGCCCGATCCCACTTTGCATGTCGGCGATAAACATCGCTAATGACATGCAAAGTGGGCGTTCCCACGTCCAACCACAAGTAAAATGTGGTTGGAGGTGGGAACACCCTATTACCAAGGCAGGCGTTGGGAGACAAAACCTGCGATAAACTCATTTATCGCAGGTCTCCCAACGCCTGCTCCGACCAGGCGTTAGGCATTGTTAACATGGGGGTGTGGATCATAAAGCTGAATCCACCCCCCCATATTAACAAGGCCCACATTAGCGCATGAAAACAACGTTTGTTTTCATGCGCTAATGTGCCATATCGCCGGATTTCTGATCGCCTGCCTGATGCGCATTGATAATTGCGCGCTAATTAGGCGATGAAATCCGGCGATAGCCGGCGATAAGGAGATGTGCGTTGTGCATTTTGCAACGCACATCTCGGTAATATGCCCCATGGTTCTTGGGCACTTGTTATAAGCACAGAGACAGCGATTTTGTTAGGTCACATGTCTTTTGATGGGAGAGTATAATCAGTAGAATAGTTGCACAGATTAAAGTATGATGTACTCACATTTGCACATCACAGCAGGTTTATATTTAGACTAATTATCTTTTAAGTTTTAGATGGTAACACATGGTTCTTATGTTGGTTTCCTCAACACAGGCACCCCTGAAGAAGGGCAACATTTGCCCAAAATGCATTTGGATCACAATCTCCACGTTGGGTTATGAGGAATCTTGAACCTCCATGTGTCTATGAGTAAAACCTGTACAGGCACTGGTTGAACTTTGGAATATCTGGAGTTTAAATCTGTTTGGATTAAGTTTTGGATTACCGTGGACTAATTGTTTAAATTGGATTTAAAAATAGAAGGAAATGTTTAAATTCTTTGAACTGTCTTATTGTAGTGGATTCTGGGGAACCTGATGAGGCTCCAGTATCCAGATTTATATTCATCCACATGGGCAGAGAGCTTACACATCTATCGTAGCCTGGACCATTTATAACTGTGAAGGATATTGTAAGTCTGAGTGCATTCTACTGTCTTTGATATGGAACTGCCTAAAAGTGACATTTTCAGAATTATGATTTTAAATCTGATTTATCCACTAAAGGGGATTTCAAATTACAATTAATTTGAGATTCAATAGTATATCCCAATCTAGAAATTAAAAAATGCCTTTAGGAATTTTTCTCTGCCTGGACATGCAAAACCTAAACACACATAGCCTACTTTTAAAATACAGGGTACTCTGCCCTAGGAGCCTTCATAGCCTACCTTAAAGGTAATCAGGGGTGCAGCGTGGTCACTAAGACTGGGGGAGTGTATGTGTTAGAAATGGGGGTCTCTAGTTGGCAATGGATTGCACCGTTGTCCAAGTAGGGAGCCTTCATTCCCAGTCAGGGTAAGGGGGATACACATTTAAGATAATCCCTGCTCACCTCCTTGGCAGCTTGGCATGAGCAGACAGGCTTAACTCAGCGGCAGTGTGTAAAGCATTTATACATGCATACAGTAACACAAATAGACACCACAACAGTTTAGAAAAATAAGTAAAACTTTATCTAATCCAACTAGACCAGAAAACTGCAAAAATCCAACATATAATACTTGTTAAAATAGTTACAGTGCAAAATAAGCTATAAATTCCAGGAACAACATGAAAACACAGTTACTCCGACTCCTCCAACTGCAATTTTGAACACAACAGAGTCTAACAATTTCAGCAAACCATACGGGTTAGCTAAAGCATCAACAGTCTCGGAGATAGAACCTTTCTTGTTGCCGCCGACACAATGATACAAGCCGGATAGGGGCAACTGTTGTGGTTGCGATGTGAGATGGAAGCGTTGCAGTGTGTGGTGTCCTCACGGCTTGGTGCAGCCAGCGGTTCGTTGACAGAGTTGGAGGGACTAAGGCCTGCGTTGCAAGATGAGATAGTACTCGATGCGGTGCTGGCAGGTCACAGTATGACGATGGAGCCAGTTGATGTTTGAGTCGGGCAGCGACGGAGTCGGTGACATTTGTGCAGGGTTTAACGAAGGGGTATGGAGTGTGGTGCCCACAGGATGCAGTGCATGCAGCTGCTCTTAGATGGAGTCGGTGGGAACAGGGTTGCATTGCAAAGTGAGACGGTGCTCTCTGCGGTGCTTCCGGGACACGGATTCCTGCAATGGACTCAGTGACAGAGTTGGTTGCCTTTTCCTTCTTTGGCAACTGGGACCAGCGGAGCCAGAGATGGTGCCCAGAAGGATGATTACATTTTTACTGTTCCTGAGACCTCTTGAACAGGGGGCAAGCTCCACTTCAAGCACTTGGAGATGCTTCCTCAAGCAGGATGCACACACAGTTCCTCTCCTTGACAGAATTTCCACTGCAGGCCAACCCTGGACAGCACACAGCAAAGGGGGAGTACTCCTCCTCCAGTTTCTCCAGCTCTTCTCCTTGGCAGAGATTCCTCTTGAAGTCCAAACAAGATCTAAAAGTCTGGGGCCCTCTTATTATACAGTAAAATCCTTTGTTCCTTGGTAAGAAAGAAGCCCTGTGCTCAGTCAAAACCAGTGCTGTCTTCTCTCATGCTGCTTCCTGGCAGGAGGTGGGTACAGCATTGTGGAAGGTAGACCAGGCCCCTTCAGGTGAAAGGAAATCTTGTCCCCCTACTCTAAATGCAGCCCAGGTCTAGGCAGCCCAGTCCTGACTCATCCAGACTCTCTGGAGACACAGCACATCCGCAGGCCTTGTCACTCCAAAGCCAGACAGTCTATGCATATCCTAGCAGAGGCACATTGGATGGCTAAGCAAGCAAATACCTACTTTCTAAAAGTGGTATTTTCAAACACAGAATGTAAAAATCACCCTCACTAAAAGATGCATTTTAAAATTCTGAGCTCAGGCAACTAAACTTTATTCTTCTACCTTGTTCCCAGGGGTAGTTCTGTTTATAAGATGTTATAAGCAAACTCCCCATTTAATCCATTGGGAACAGGTAGCCTTGCAATAGTGAAAAATGAAATTATCGGTATTTCACTATCAGGACATGCCACACACATCAGGACATGTCACACCTTTCTCATGCACTGTACCCTTCCCACCGGGGTACCTTGGGCCTACCTTAGGGGTGACTCACATGTAAGAAAAGGGAAGTTTAGGGCCTGGCAAGTGGGTGCACTTGCCAATTCGACATGGCAGTACCAGACTGCACACAGGATCTGCAATGGCAGGCCTCAGTGACATTTACAGGATTCTTATGTGGGTGGCACAATCAGTGCTGCAGTCCTCTAGCAGCATTTGATTTGCAGGCCCTGGGCAAACACAGTGCACTGTGCTAGGGACTGACTAGGAAATCAAATATGCCAATCATGGAATCACCAATCCATAAAAAAAAATCAAAAGGGAGTGCTTGCACTTTGGCAATGAACAGCAGTTGCCAAAGCATCTAGAGCGGTACGAAAGGGGGTGGTGATGGAAGGAGCATCTGAACCAATCAGACACTCACACCCAGTCAACAGATCTGAGTTGAATCCATCAATTTTCTTTAGCCCACTCTGCCACCCCATTCAAGCAAGCCGGGCTGAAGACGGCTGAAATGCCAGAAACCATTATTCAGAAGCTTTTTTCCGGTCCAGGGAAGGCATGGCTTGGCAGTTCGGGCTGGACTGTTCCCATTAGGCACAGGGTCAGACTGATTTACATATGGCCATGTCTAAACTGGGGTGGCATAGTGGGCTAAAGAACGGTGATGGATTAAACCCAGATCTGTTGACTGGGTGTGAGTATTTGATTGGTTCAGATGCTCCGTCCATCACCACCCCCTTTTGTACCACTTTGTTCACCATAAGTTGGCAGGGTATGCTCAGACGTAAGTCCCTTGCTCACTTTGCCTCTGGATTCAAGCAAGCCGGGCTGAAGACGGCTGAAATGCCAGAAACCAGTCTTTGAAAGCTTGTTTCCAGTCCAGGGAAGGCATGGCTTGGCAGTTTGGGCTGGACTGTACCCATGAGGTACGGGATCAGACTGATTTGCATATGGCCATGTTTGAACTGGGGTGGCAGAGTGGGCTAAAGAACGGTGATGGATTAAACCCAGATCTTTTGACTGGGTGTGAGTATTTGATTAGTTCAGATGCTCCGTCCATCACCACCCCCTTTTGTACCGCTTTGTTCACCATAAGTTGGCAGGGTATGCTCAGACGTGAGTCCCTTGCTCACTTTGCCACTGGATTCAAGCAAGCCGGGCTGAAGACGGCTGAAATGCCAGAAACCGGTCCTCGGAAGCTTGTTTCCGGTCCAGGGAAGCCATGGCTTGGCAATTCGGGCTGGACTGTTCCCATGAGGCACAGGGTCAGACTGATCTGCATATGGCCATGTCTGAACTTGGGTGGCAGAGTGGGCTAAAGAAAGGTGATGGATTAAACCCAGATCTGTTGACTGGGTGTGAGTATTTGATTGGTTCAGATGCTCCGTCCATCACCACCCCATTTTGTACCGCTTTGTTCGCCATAAGTTGGCAGGGTATGCTCTGACGTGAGTCCCTTGCTCACTTTGCCACTGGATTCAAGCAAGCCGGGCTGAAGACGGCTGAAATGCCAGAAACCGGTCCTCAGAAGCTTGTTTCCGGTCCAGGGAAGGCATGGCTTGGCCGTTCGGGCTGGACTATTCCCATGAGGCACAGGGTCAGACTGATTTGCATATGGCCATGTCTGAACTGGGGTGGCAGAGTGGGCTAAAGAACGGTGATGGATTAAACCCAGATCTGTTGACTTCTGAGGATACTCAGGAATCTCAAACCTTGCCTACCACAAGCTGATTACAGGCAAGTGGTCTAAGCACTTGTTTTGTCGCGGCTTGACAATGGCAGTGCTATGCTCTGTGGCCTCCCCAAATATGCCTTGGCTCCTCTAAGGGATCACTGAATGCGGCGGCCAGATTGGTTACGGGCACCAAGCATAATGCACACATCTCCCCAGTCTTAATATCCCTAAACTGGCTGCCCTTTGAAGCAAGAATACAGCTAAAAATTGCATGCCTATCTCACAAAGCCCTCCACTTCAAAACCCCCAACTATCTAGTGTAAAAGCTAGAACTATCCGGAGGGGGTAG
The DNA here is from genome assembly GCF_964263255.1 of Lissotriton vulgaris. Taxonomy (NCBI): domain Eukaryota; kingdom Metazoa; phylum Chordata; class Amphibia; order Caudata; family Salamandridae; genus Lissotriton; species Lissotriton vulgaris. The sequence continues at coordinate 397,646,150 of NC_141689.1, forward strand.
ATCCTCTACGAGTGCTAACTCTCTCCTCCTGTAACCTCCGATCCTTCACAAAAAGAGAACATGTCATCAAGCTTTCTCCGGCTCTGCACTGAAAATCTGGAGCTCTCTTCCACCGGAAATTTGTAGAATCTTCTCCAAGGTTGCTTTCAAATTGGAAGTAAAAAGATTCTTCGGCAATACGTTCTTACCTTAATAGGATGCGGGGTTGTCGTCTCTAATGCATTAGACATAATCCCTTAAGCCCAGAGCTAGATGCTAATCTTGTACTTTTTATATTTTTTGGTCTTTTTTCTTCTTCCTCTCTTGTTGAATCATTTGCTCCCCTTCTATGTCACTATGTATCAGTTACTAGCCCATTCTTTGCTGATCCCCAGGATGTGTAACTGGCCTTGTTATGTGAGCCCTATTTGATTCACTCTCTGTTTTATATTCCCATTTGACTCATTTACTGAACTGTTTACTTCCTTACCCTCAAATTGTAAAGCGCTCTGAAATCCCTCAGGATCAAGTTCGCGCTATATAAAACTTTATAAATAAAATAAAAAATAAACTATTTATTAAACAATACATTTATTGATGGGGTTTAACACCCTAAACACTCCCCCTAAGCTACTCCCCTGAAGATGACTTAATAGAATTAACAGGTTTATCCCTGGCAATAGGTTTATTTTGCCAGGTAGAAATGGCAGTTCAAAACTGCCGACACGGGCTGCCGTGACTTGCCTGAAACATTTTTTACAGTGCTAATTTTAGTGGGTGGCACGATGAGTGCTGCTGCCCACTAGTAGCATTGAATTTACAGGCCCTGGGTAATGGTAGTACCATTCATTAGGGATTTACAAGTACATTAAATGTGTCAATTTGGAGTAGTCCAATTTGACTATGTTTGAAGGCGAGAGCACAAGTACTTTACCACTGGTTAACAGTGGTAAAGAACAGAGTCCTAACACCATAAAAAAAAACTAATACACCAAACAAGAGAGGTGAATGTAAAATGTAACCACACAACAAGGATATTAGGTTTAATAACAACACAAAGACCTTTGGCTGTAAGAATTTTATATCAAAAAACAGAAATTGCTGTTCAAACTAAACCTCAGTGTCCAGGTCTTACTTCTTACAGGTTGGGAACAGGAGTTGTGGTGATGTGAGCCTGGAGCTCAGTGCTGTCATAAAACCCCAGACACTTCCAGGACGGGCAGTTTTCTCTGGTGAACAAAAATTTTTTTTACAACGCACAACCATTACAACGCGACCATTACAATGCAAACCATTACAACGCATTGCGCTGGGGGGCGCTCTAGGATAGGGAATAAATTTAATTTACTATCCAACACCTTCCCTAGTGTCCATGGGGACTGGAGTTGGAATAGTAAATTAAACTTTTCACTATCCAGCACCCCAAAACGCTATGCGTTGTAAAGGTTTGCAATGTAAAAACTGCGTTGTAAAGGCATGCGTGGTAAAAGCATGCGTTGTAACGTCATACATTCGTTTTCTCTGGGCCCCTGTAGAGGAGACATGAAGCTACTTCGAATAAACCTTTAAACCCACAAGTAAACATGTTGGAGTTTATTGCAATAACTTGGTGACAAGTGGGCAACGAAGAAGACTACTAAAAGTGAAAAATGAAATGAGTTAAGGAACGAAACGAAAAAGGAAACAAAACCGGAAACAGCAGGGGCCAGAGAATCGACAGACAAGAAAGCAGCTTAACTTCGAGATAATATCAAGGGTAATGTGAAATAATACGCATTACGAGGTGAGAGACTTTGAATTAATTTAATTACTTGTTTGGCTTGTGGCGGAACCAACGACTACAGGGCAAAGGAACATGGCGCGAGACAAACACAATGTGAGGCAACAGGCGCAAGACAAGAACAGCGCGAGGCGAGGCAACCAAGCATTACACGTGAGCAGCGCACGTTTGATTTTAATCACGCAATTCATATTTTGAGTTGCTCGCGCTCACTTTCACTCGTGCACATACCGATTGAAGCTTGGTGGCATCCATTCTGTCTGCAACCTTCAGTGCTGACGGTCTCAGTCCTCGCAGCCTTATGTCGCACACTCTTGAGACGCATTGACTCCTGGGGAAAAAAGGAGTGGAAGCAAAGTCCATTAACATTGAAAGAGGTCTGAAGCTTTTCACAACCAAGTTGCCTTATTCAAAGAAATTACCTTTAATACATTGCCAGAGAATTTTTCTAGAACTGAAATTTGCACACCTCTCTGCAATAAAAACACTATTGTTGTTCCGTAAATACATTCTTATTATTCCTGGTTTTCAAGCTATTTAGTTTAGTGTTCTTACAATGAAGTGCAGATCACAGCGATTTGCACGCCTTATCCTTCTGGTTTTCAAGCTAAGTTATTTTGTGTGTTCACACTAAAGTGCAGATCACAGCATTTTGCACGCTTTATTTTCTTTTACAACCATTCTTAACAGCGATTTGCACGCCTGTCATTTAAAAAAAAAATGATATCTTCCATTAACTTTCCATCAACATGCAGAGTTTTCAAGCACCAGCGCCATTTCTACAAGAACCTGGAGAACGACCTTTGGAGTGGAATTTGTGGCTAACATCTTTCAAAGCTTATCTAGGAGCAATCGATGCTCAAAAATTCAGACCAGAAAGACGTAAAAGTTTAATGTATTACCATTTAGGCTTTGAAGGGCAAAATGTGTTTGACCACCTACCTGAACATGGTCCTGCAGAAGACGAAGATTTAGCCGAATTTGAAATAGCAATTGCACAACTTGATAAGTACTTTTCAAAAACTAAGACTATGGTCGTACATAGGTACACATTTTTCACGAGAACGCAGCAACCCAACGAAAGTATAGACACCTATGTTACAGCGTTAAAAATGTTAGCTTCAAAATATGAATTTGATAATATACTGCAGAATTAATACGTTATCAATTAGTAGCTAGATGCCACTCAAAAAAAATACAAGAAAGGCTGCTTGCATGTCAAAATCAGATGTTAGATAAAGCTATAGATTTAGCTAAAAGTATTGAAGGTTCCTCAATTGATGCAAAATTACTTGAAGAATCCCTAGCCAAGTTGACAATTTCAGGTGCAGTAGTTAATAAACCAATTACCAAAAGTTTACCAGGAAACACAAGACCAAAAACATTCTCTAGGCCAAATATTTTCCACAACACTTTCATAGAGTGTATAGTTATAGGTGTGGCTCTCCATCACATGTTTCATCTTTCAAGTTTTGTCCAGCATTAGGTCAAAAATTTAAGAAATGTGGAAAAGATGGTAATTTTCTAAAAGTATGTTAAGCAGGGAGACCAACAAATGTTTGTTGTGTCCTGAATGAACATGACGGAGATTTAGAAGAAGAAAACAAAGAAGAGAGCAGAGAATTACTTTACGGTGTAAGTTGTGTTAATCCCAATGATGAAAAACTGAATGTTGACCCGAATCTTAATGTTTCCATTGAAGGTCACACAATCCTACTATTAGTTGACACTGGCGCACGCATAACTATTATTTCTTACTATCTTTTTGAGAAGTATTGGTATGGCAAATCATTAATTGCATAAGATATTCTAACCGTTGCATTTGAAGGCAGCAAAGTGGATCTTATTTGTTTCTTTTGGGCTGATATCAAAATCTCAGATCAATCAATTACAGGCAAAGTATATCTTGCAATAAAGGAAATCAAAGTTTTAGACTTAATTCACCAAGCAGAGTTTGGCATTAGAATTAGACCAGGTTTGGAACATCCTATTTCATTTGAGGAAAAGAGATTATCATTTGTGTGCAACAGCAAAAACCCATAGGATGTAAAATTTTGTAATGCCTTTAAAGACATAAAAATATCAGATTTTGTTTATTCTATCAAAGTTAAACATGATGTTTCATCAGTCAAACACAAACTGCATAACATTTCATTAAGTGTAAGGGGAGATCTCTTTATGATGATAAAAGATATGTGTACACAAGGCATCATCGAGAAAACAGAAGCAACCTTATGGTTGTCTCTCCATTGTTTTAGCAAAGAAAAAGACTGGTGAATTTTGCACGTGTGTTAATATGAGGAGCGTAAATTAAGCCATTTGACAACTACCCTCTACTCAGAATCAAAGATCTTATAGCAAAGGTTGGTCAGTCTAGCCGGTTTAGCAAATTAGACTTAAGAGCGGCTTACCACCAAGCCAATTAGCTAAGAGTTCTCGACATCTCACGGCATTTGTAAACCCTGAGAGAGTCTTCAATTCTGCTGTATGCCGTTTAGTATAGCCTCTGCTATGGCAGTATTTGAAAGACTTATTACAAAAATGTTTGAGGGTTAGAACATGTTGTCATCTTCCAAGATGATATTTTAATATTTGCTGTATTGGCAGTATTGGAAAAAAGAGTTGCTACTCTACGAAAAGACAAATGCATATTTAAAACAAGAGAAATCAAGTATCTAGGACATGTATTTGCAGAACAGGGCGTGAAACCAAAACCTAGCTTCGTGAAAAGGATTCTAGATGCTCCTGCTCCTCAAAACAGAGAACAATTATTGTCAATTTGAGGTTTATGTGAATTTTACGCGAAATTCATGCAAAATGTTGCCACTATCACTCAATCTTTCAAAGTCTTGCTTAAAAAAGGAGAAGAATTTGTTTGGTCTGAACTATGTCAAAGTACCACTGAGAAAGTTAAAAAGATATAACTTCCGCACCAGCTTTGCAATCCTTTGTAGAAGGAAGAAAGACTGTTGTCATTGTAGATGCATCAGAGTATGGTTCAGGGGCACTAGTGACTCAGATGAATTACACTCATGAAACGACGATGGGTTTTGCATTCAGAACACTGCGTCCTCCTGAACGCAAGTACTCTGTCATAGAAAAAGAACTTTTGGTGTGTGTGTGGAGTGTGGAAAAATTCAGAGCTTATTTGTGGGGAAGACCATTCACTTTGAGAACTGATCATCGCCCTTTAGTAGAGATTTTATCTGGGAGAAAATTAAAACGCATGACTGCCCGCATTGCTAGACTCTCTGATAGATTGTTAGAGTTCCCATTTTCTGTGGAGTACATCCCTGGAGGGAAAAACACGAGGGCAGACTGCCTCTCCAGACTACCAATTGAGGATTCCAGTGAGTATGATTGGGAGTCAGAAATAGAAGAATGCTTTGTGGCTCGTATTGGTGATATTAATATTTTCAAGGAAGAGAGTGACTGGATACAGGAAGTGAACAATTATGTTTTTTTTAGTAAGAGATGTTTTACGAATGATCGAATCAGGTTGGCCAAAAGAAAGAGTCTGTCTGATAAACTACAGATATTCTGGAAAGTTTCTGATGAACTATCAGTAGAAAGGGGCAATTTAGTGTGTGGTGATCAATTAATTCCCACTTCTTGTTTCCATAAACGCAAAATTGAACTGGCTCACTCAGGTCACTTGGGTTCAACAGCCACAAAAATGAAGAGTGAGGGAAGACTTTTGGTGGCCAAAAATGGATAACAAAATTGATATTTTTGTTCAGAATTGTGAAAAATGTAGAGTTAGTGACAAAGTGTTGAAAACTGAAGGAACAGTTGAATCATTAACAACTGGTCCAGGGAGAGTATGGCAGCGTGTAGGTGTGGACTTTTTGGAACCTTATGATATTCTTCCTAACTGTATGGAATACTTCATTGTTATGGTAGATCACTTGTCCAGGTGGGTGGAGATTAGAGGTGTATTGGAACCTACAACTAAGAGTGTGATTACATTTTTCAGGATGTATTTGCAAGAGAAGGTATTCCTGGGGAAATTCTAACTGATAACGGTGTACAGTTAACGTCCCTAGACATGGAGTCTTTTATGGAGAAGTGCAATATCAAACACATAAGGACTAACCCTGGGCGTAGTTCGCGGAGTCGGACTCCGCGGAGCTACGCGAAGACGTAGTTGCACTCCGCGAACTACGCGTAGCTCCGCAAGCATGCGGAGTTGCTTGCTGGGCCCGTTCGCGCGCCGTTTTTCGTCTTCGGGAGCGCGGTGCGCGTGTTCGGGGCGTTGCCTGCATGCTCGGGATGGCTAGCGCGCTAAATTACCACAGAGGTTTGTCCCGCCTGCTTGCGTTCCCTTATTTCCTGTTCCGGGTCACAATTAACGTGGTCGCGTTGTGCAAGACATGTTCGGGAACTCATCTTCTCGTTCGCACTACAAAAGTGCGTGATCGCGCTAAATATCGCGCGAACCTACCCATGCGGTCGCGATGGGCGCAGCCATCTTGTGGATCACACACTCTGGCTATGGTTTTGGGCCTACTTTTGCATCCTGTTAAAATCTCTTTAATCCTTGTCTTTTTACCCACTTTTTCTAACTTTCTTTAGTTATTACCTATTTCTCTCTGTGCCTAGGTTTATATTTTTCATTTTATTTCTACTTTTACAACTTTTCTATTGCTTTTTACTTCCTTCTTGTTCTTTTACCTTGCTTCTTCTTTCCCCTACCTTTTTGTCTTGAACTTTTAGTTTTCTTCTACCCTCCACCCAGAACCATGGTCAAGGGCGCCAGCAGCAGCGGCGGCTCAAAGGGCAAGGCGCCAGTGCCCCAAAAAACTAGGCTGCCTTGCGGCAGAATGCGCCCCCAAGGGGTGAGGCCCCGCCAACTTTTTGGGGAGGAGGAGGTGGCTGCCCTGGTTTTTTTTATCCAGCGCTACCTCCCCTTGATGTTGGCAGCAGGTGGCAGGCCCGGCTCCGGCTACCAGCATATTGAGGAGCGTCTCCGGCGGTGGGTGAAGGTGCGCCGGGCAGTCTTCCGCTGCTCCGGTATCCGGCGTACCCACCACCAGCTGACCCACCGTTGGGCAGACATTTTGGACCGGGAGCAGGACCTGTTGGACCTGCTTGGCGTCGAGGTCGTGGGTCTTGGTGAGTGGCTACCCAAAAAAAAAAAGTGTGTATAATATATCTCTATAGTAGTATAAGTATTGTTGTTGTACCTTTGTAAATCTTGGCTGAATAAGTAACGCAATGACTGGTGCTCCTAGTTACATTTCCGATGTATTCCGTTATTATATCTACTGTAATTGTATGACACTGGTCTATGCTGCGCTTCTTCATCTTCACTGACTCTTGCGTGTTCAATTTGGCGCTAGCTTTTGCTGTTTATTGGTGTGAGATTTTCTTTATTGTAGAGAACTGAAGTTAGTTAATGCTATTAATAGAGTCTTGTCCTTCCTTTGTCCGTCAGTGAAATAGCCGTTGATGGATAATTGTACGTGTTTGCAATGCATATTGTATCTTTTTTTCACGGCCTTCTCTTCTGCATGAATAATACTCCTCTGGCAATGAATGCAAAAGTTACTTTGTTCTTCTTACCTCAGCCAGGGCCGGATTTAGGCATGTTCAAGCTGTGCAACTGCACAGGGCCACCAAACGCCAGGGGCCACCCCACCAATATATATCCTTAATTTAATAATCCTCAGAGGATGGATACATATTTGCGTGGCGGCCCCTGGCAGGGATTTGGTGCCTCCGGCTCTGTTCCACTTCCAAACACCCTGACTCCCCCCTCTTCACTGGCCTCCGTGCTCCGCCCCGACCTCCTCTTCCGGGCCCCCCACCTACGCTCCCTGGCCAGGAGTCCAGGACCACCATGAGCCTATAGCCGCCCCTGCCTCAGCCCTCCATAGAACTGATGTAGTTTGTTTATTGAGTGGGTAGGGCAGCAGTAGCATTCAGTCAGTAGCAAAACAAAATATGATGCCATGAACGTACAATTTCGTGTTAGTTAGTATGCACAAAGTTAAGCTTGTCTCCTCCTTGCGATCTATGTATTTTGCTGGCAAAAAATGAAAAAGAAATGGCTACTTACATTCTTGAATCTGTGGTGTTGTTCAGGTCTTACTGCCTCTGTGTTACTTAGTAATCTGCAATCAGAATGTTTATGGAACATTTGATTTGTTTTCACCAAGTACACTAGTCAGTGAATCATGCAAGGCAGTAGTCATTTGGTAGACCAATGTTTGTTTCTTTTAATGTTGTAGCAGTGGTTTTTGAAATGCTTGCTGTCTATGTTTCACAGCACTCAATGTTTTCTCTTTCTTTATTATTTCTTACATGAACCACAGAACCCAGGGGCAAGCAGAAGGCTGGGACCGAGTCGGCGGGTGAACGTGATTGTGAACCACAGGCACAGAGCTCCTCTACTGAGGATCCTGCTGCTGTCCCTAGTAAGTCCAACAGTGTTTTCTTTTGGAACAATGATATTTCCCTAACTTTCCAACTGAGCTTTTTTTCCAACCGATTAATGACATTTCACCTAACTGTTTAGTTAAGGTATCAATCTTTTCAAAAAATCTGTGATCGAATAGCGGAAGGCACAGGGTCCACTCCTGTCTTATGCTTTTTCCTCTGTAATGTCTCTTCTTTGGCAATTGACACCAACCAAGTATGCATGCAGATGTTGGTCTACTATTTTGTAAGCGTTAGTAATGAATACCACTACTACTCTTGCGGGTATTCTTCTATGCAGTGACATACATAACTATGTATGCACCCCAAAATTGGATGTTGTTGTTGATAGGCAGGTTGGACCTTACTTACTTACAGTCTTACACCTCAGTCACAGAACTCAGAGGAACCCACAATTCAATGAACGACAACCTATATGGGCTCAGTCATTGGTCAATTATTCAATTACCCCTTTCCTGAACCCCAATATGAAGATGCCAAATGCTTTTTTTATTACACAATCCATAACCTAAGTAACCCCCTTTTTCTCACTCTCTCGTGTAAGTCTACAAGACAACAGACACTGAAAATATACTTCCGAGTCAATGTGGTACTTCAAAACCTTTATTTTGTTAGAAGTAACTAAGTAAGTAACATCAATGTTTTTAAGTTGTTCTGTCAAATACGTCAAGGGCAGGGCCACCAGAAGAAATCCAGAGTTAAAAAAGGCTCAATAAAAAGTATCCTACATTTGTACAGCTACCAGTGCACGATAGGGAAATGTGGGAAATGTCCGAGACCCCTCACCATTGAACGTATACTGGTTGCATATGCCTCTTGTTGGTAAGCTCTGCAAATCTTTGCTTCGTAGAAGTAAATCTTCTCATCTGCCGAAAGATAATGACAAAAGTGGTGCACGTTAGACAGTATGAAAACATTACATACATTTATTCAACTTTTTAGCTGTCATGCAAAAAAGAAGGTGTAACCTGAGGCTGTAAGGAAACTGGACTCCACAATCCACATTCAAAAAGTAAATACGGGCCTCTATTTTCCAAACTCTTCAGGTGTATGCTTTGAACTATCATGTGGCCTCAAAGGCGTCTCCTCGTACTGCGCAACAAGCTGTGAGGTAGCATGCGCAAAACTATAGACATGTCATTGATGTACAAAGTAAACTGGTTAGGTTACATGGTTCAGTCTAACTTTCCAAGGACTAGAGTACCAGTATAGATGAGATGAGCTTGGGTACCATACCATACCAAATAAATGCTGATATGTGTAGTGTGTTACTTACTCTGCTGTACTAGGCAATGTGGACTACTAGTGATTACGTTGTACTTAACTGTTTTGCAGAACTCCGTTCTTGGTGAACAAGTACAATGGGGGCTGTGCATCCATCTAAAAAGGTGTACTTAATTACTTATTTTTATTTTTGCAGAACCGGTACCATCCACCAGTGCCGACGGGGGCAGCGGCGCTGCAACGCCGTCAGCAGAGGCGATCCCGGAGGGGAATGGAGGACCACCAGAGGCACCTACAGCAGCACCGGCAGCAGCGGGGGAGGAGACAACAACGGTGGGCGATGGTAAGTTACATTCAATAGTGATCCGCATTACTTGGTGGGTGGGGAAAACTTCCTCACTGTACTCTCTGATATTTATAGTGAACTTGAAGTTCTACTGGACAATATATGACGCCACTGTTCTCATTACCAAGCTTAGCAAAAGCATTACCACCGGCCAGAATTGATAAAATTAGTTATACATGCCTCTTCTATGTGACTACAACTCAGCTGTGAAAGGTTGGTGGCAGACTAAAAAAGTCTTATCCACAACATTACATGACCGCGATGGATTAACATGAGATTGATTTTAAGTATGATGAAAGGTGCAAGGAAAAAGCTCTAATCATATAATATAGAAGGATACTTTGGAATCAGCAATGCAGGTGTTTGAGAGCAGTTGGATGCGTGGGTTGTTGTGGAAGCATAGAAAGTGGAAAACACAGCTGCCTGCGTGGGTGGGAGACACATCCAATATTGGTGGTTAGTGGATAGTGGATACTAGTGTTGGCAGCGGTGTTTTGGTTAAACACAAAGGCAAGGGAAGGAGGGGACGACTGGATGCATTCCGGGTCGTTGCTGGCGAAACACAAACCACCTAACGTTTGTTGGCGATATAAAGAATGATAGTCTCTAGAGTAGACATTTATTAGTACTAGCTGGACACTGTTAATTTAATGTTAGTTTGAGACTGTCACTTTTCCCGGAAGCACAGAGTATATGATATAAAAGAACGAGATATGAAAAAGACAGGTGTTCGTATGTGACCGTTCAAGTACACCCATACTATGTTACTAGGGCAGGCATAATGCCGTGCCAAAAAGGCAGACAAATGAAGTATATAAGGCGTAGAATGTTCAAGATAGATAAAACAACATTTTAGGTACTCAACTTGCTTGCTATTGCTACTGTACTGTGCCGCCCACTATGTGTTGGATCCATTTTGCGTTCTTTATTTGCTGGGATTTTTGATTACAACAATTCTGTCTCTTTCTTTATAGTTACTCCTTCTAAACCAACGAGGAAGGAGCTGGCAGTCCGGGCCCATCAGCGGAAACTGCAGGCCATCGTTGAGGCCTACCGCCGGCTGGTGGCTCAGGCCGAGGAGGAGGAGGAGGAGGCGGCGGCAGCAGCTGCTGCCTCTTCCAATGCCCCGGCCCCCAAGCCTGCAGGAGTACGTCGGCGTGCTCAGGCAGCCGCCCGCCGCCAGATTTTCCCCGCATCGTCCACCCCCCCACAACAACATGGCTGCCAATGTAGGTGCCGCCAGTTCCAGCGAAAAATTCTCCTCCGGGTAGCCAGGCTGGAGGCTCAAAGCAGTCAGACTAAAAAACAGATAGAGGAGCGTGTAAAGATCCTGGTGGATCAACACTTAAAAGCCCGCCGGCTATGAGATGGACCCTGTTTGCCCCTTTTTCAATCCTTTTGTTGGTGGGTGGGAATTGGGTGTTGGGTTTTTACTTTTTTTTTACATGACATTGAGCGTGGGAATTTGGTTGGGGTTAGGGGAGGCGGGTAGGGGGACAGCTTGGTGTAGGATTTATATATATTTTATTTTTGTATCATCTTTAGTTATATATTACATTATGTTAAAATAAACGAGACACAAAGTTATGTTAAAAAGAAAACATTTGAAGTTCATTTGCGTTTCTTGTGGGGTTGGAGGGGGGAGTGTTTCACCAAATAATGTACGTTGTGCAACCTCGCAAGGTTTAATTTGGCCATGCAGGTCGGCGGACAGTGCTTTTTAATAATTAAATATATTGCCCACATCTTTCTTTAACATGCAAACAGATAGATGCAGTAAACCCTCACCGAGTTATATTTGTAGTATTAGAAGAACGACCAGTCTGTCTTGCGTTATACCTCACTGCAAACTTATCTTACCTGTGATTGCTGATGAGATGATGATGATTTATCATGAAGTGTGGCACTGCAAGGGCTGCATTTGATTTCCAAGACAATGGCGAAGAATCTGTGGTTCAGAATCAGAACTTCTGTGATAGTAGTAGACAGACCCTGCCAGTAGCGACAAAAAGAAAGAGACAGTCATTTGCGTGACAGACAATGTGGGGGTAGTATAAGTAAGTACAGTACATTGCATGGGTGACCCAATATTGCAACTGCTAAACTGAAACAAAACAATGGTTTTGGGGACTGGAAACAAAGTACAAGAGAAGATAAGAAGTTCAACTTTACTTGTAGTACTCACGGCAACGTCAAACTTTTCTAAATCATAATGCTTTACACTTTAAACCCAAAAAATTACGCCAATTCATTAGATGCATTTGTTGTTTGATGTTAATGGTAAATTATTTGGCGTTATACACAGAGCTTGAGTTGGGAAGCCGCAGAAGATCCTGGCCATGCCTTGTTGACATTTCACTATTGTTGCTTTGACCACATCTGCCCCAGCAAGCGCGTGATCAAATTGTTGGTGTATATTTAATGTAAGAAACATCACACCTCAATGTAACCACGCAGCCCGGGGGAAGAGGGTTAGGGATTGTTTAATGGATGGGTACGGGGGTTTTGGGAAAGGTTTGAGAAAGAAAAACAGTACGCATGGAGATTGGAGACAACAAAAGCAAAACAATGAAGACGATGATTTATGATGTTGATCAGCTAGCTAATGATTGTAAGCAATGGACGTAAGAAAAGGACACGCTGAATATGATTCTTGGTTTCCCGCAATCCAATTGCTTGATGATGAGGATCTGTGGTAAGGATGAGAGTTGATGCTCATACTATAAAGCAGTGGGTGAACCGTGAAAGATGTCCAGCCTGAAAAAGAAAAGGCAAATACAAAAGAATGTGAATGACCTAAACAAATTGTAATACAGTGAAGATAAAAAAACAATACAAAACAAGAGGAGTAGTCGTATGAGAGGACTTTCAGACTGAGGCGGCTTGGATACAATTTGTATAAGTCTACTAGTTGCATATCATTTTTAATGTAGAAGTACAAAAAAAGACAGGAGCAAGCACACAACAACAGGCCCACGACGACACAGGTTTGGCCGTTATACAAACTGCATTTCCCTAAAAATTTCAGACCCACAGAAAGGTGAATGAAATTGAAAAAGCAACCTAGCATTTACAAAATTAATCAACAAAATCAATGCGTCATTCTCAGTCATCAATCATACCACTATTGTACTCTACCACAGCACTGTGCACAAACATGTAGTAGCCTGGGTCTACTGTGCTGTGACTCTTATTTGTATTTATTTATTACCTTGTATTCCACTCCAAGAAACATCGTGCATCAATCAGCTCAGATCCAACCGCCGGACAGCAAAGATAAATTAAGTCCTGACTGCATCTGTAGTAGTAGGAACACAAGTGCGTAAATAATTTCTATTATTAGTAAATAACATGGAAGAATTGGCTATCACGTGAGTCTGAACTGAAGTTACTAGTATACTTCAACTCCATGCACATTAGCTCAGAGTCAGCCAAAAAATACATCCAATGCAATGCATGGCATCATTCATTTTTATACCTGTTTTGCTCTTCTTCTCTTTCACTGTCAGAAGATTGATCACAGATGCTGCCGAGCCTTTGTAATGCGAGTCATCACAACAAGTTGACTTCAGTTGTGGACACAGAAGAGTCGTCTCTGAATGCCTGCAGACAGAGGTGGTAGCCTTAACAGTAAGACTCAGCAAGGCAGTTATTATGAGTTGCAGATTTCAAATGAAATAGAGGATGGCTGTAGTCATGTACGGTTCACTTATTATGGAGGGACTGTTAGAGGCTACATTATTGTTATTGTACTATACTCCATCTACAACATCAAATGTATGGCTGCCAAGATGGAATTGTATTGACTTGAGTGGGAGTCAAGAAGATGCAGCAAGACTCTGAGGAGTGCAGTCAACATGGAACATAAATGCACAGGCGTGCAACTCCAGGAGGTAACTAAAAAAGATACAGCGAAAATAAAATGCACAGGTGTGCAACTCCAGTAGGTACATTAAAAGAATGAGTGGTGGGGATGGATTTGGTTGAGCTTTTTATTTTAAGATTAGCAGTTATGCACCAGAAAGTCATTTTTAATAAGAAAATAAATAACACAAATAAAAGAAGGGAAAAAGTCACAATTTAACAGCCTATTGGTCAGGGAAGAGGTGCTCGTCCTCAAACTCTGCGGGTCCGGACAGCAGTAGGTCATGTAACCCAGCAGTGATAAATTCTTCGGGCTCGCTTTCTTCATCCTGCTCTGATTCACGTACAGTATAGTCTGGTGGTATGAAGTGTTGATTCATTTTTATCATTGTCAGCCTCTCGACGCTTTTGGGGGAGAGACTGGTCCTTTTCGATGTCACAATGGCACCAGCAGCACTGAAAACCCGCTCAGAGGCGACACTGGCTACAGGACAAGCCAAATACTTTATCGCCAGCCTGCTCAGCACTAGCCACTGTCTCCTTCTTTCATACCAATAGACCAATGGGCTTTGCTCCATGAACACCTCTGTTGTGTCATCCAGATAGGCCTGAACCATCCGCTCAGTGTTCAATGGTGCTCGGCTTTGCTGCTCCTCTTTCCCCTTTGCAACAGCAACGGACTTACCCATTCCCTTCTGTAGAAAAAAAGCAGTTATGCTTTTGGTTGTGTCTGCTGAATCAGATCGTGTAGGTGCTGCTTTTGGTACTGTTGGTGCCTGCTGGGAAGCGGACGCACCGCTCTCATGCTGTGATGAACTTGCCAGAGTTGCCTCAGGAGGATGGCCTAGAGTACTTTGACTGTCCTGGGCTGGCACTGTCAGGCCTTTAAGTAACAGCCGTTCAGTTTCGAAATCATTAGCTTCCACAGCTATGGAACTTTTGTAATTGGCAACATCCCCATCTGAAAAAGGAATGACTGCGCTACTGCTGACAAACAGTTTGTACCGTGGATCCAAGATTGTTGCAGTTATGTAATTTGGATCTGACACAATCATTTTAAGCCTTGCATTTACAGATAAGCGGTTGCGTAAGGCCTTGGCCAAGGTACATGCATCAACTTTTTCTTCGTCACCTTCGTATGTTTCACAGACCTCCTTCAGCTGTTGCTCGAGCATGTACAACAATGGGATGGCTTGGCCCATAGTACAGTCCTCCCTGCTAACTGCACGTGTGAACACCTCAAAAGGTTGTAGCATCTCTGTCAAGCATTTAATGATGTCCCACTGCCACATCTCAACGGTCAGGCTTTTAAGATTAACAGTAGGATCCACAAATCTTCTTGACATTACATAAGCATTCAGTGGTATGTACTGCTCAAAGAGACGCTCAAGCATGAAATAAGTCGAGTTCCAACGTGTTGGGACCTCCTGGATCAGTGCTTTGACTGGCAAATTATGCTCCCGCTGAATGACGCGTAGCAGCTTCCGCGCTTTGAAAGAATGGTTAAAATGCGTGCATATTCTTCTGCAGATGGTCAGTATGGTGCTGACTTTGAGTTCATGTTTCAGAAAAACTTGCACGACTAAGTTAATGCAGTGTGCCAAACAGGGTACCCTGAAATACTGTCCATCTTTCATTGCCCTCACTACATTACTGCCATTGTCGGTGGCAACAAAACCAATCTTAAGGCCTCTTGGTTTCAGCCATTCAAAGACCTTGCTGTTAAAGTCAGACAAAATGTTGTCAGCAGTATGATTTTTCTCCATACCAAACATGGCTACAGTTGCATGTTTGCGAGTGTCATTGAAAATCCCAGCAACATCAAGAAGGCCTGATGTTAACTTGTCTTTCACACCTGCAAAAGAGATCCAGTGTGCGGTGATGCACATGTAATCTGCTGTGGCTTCGCGACTGCTCCACATGTCGGTTGTCAGGTGGATACAATGGACAACACTCTGTTGTAAGGCTTTCCCAATCAATCCCAGCACGTCGTGGTGTAGTGCTGGAATAGCAACTCTTGCAAAATAGTAGCGACTGGGAACGTCCCATTTTGGGGCGAGTGTTGCCACTAATTGCCGAAATCCCACTGCCTCAACAAATGAAAATGGGAGAAGGTCCAGTGCCAACATTTTTGCAAGTTTCGCATTGTACAAACGTGCTGTTGGGTGGTTCCGCTCGTACTTTCCCTCCTGCCTAAACATGCCAGTAATGGTAAGCTGCTTGGTAATTCTGTCTGTTCTGCTAGACGGACCACCTTTCAACGCAGACTTTTCACTCCTTGCCCTTGGTGTCTCCGGCTGACTCTGGTGCCACTGAGAAGTTGCTGATGCTGAGGATTTGGACTGCACCACTCCAGTGCTGGCGACAGGGCTCATTGGTGTACCACTCCCAGATAGAAGGTCATCGTCTCCCTCTTCTTCCATGAGTGGACCTTGTAGTACTGTATCCTCCCCACCAACACCAGTGCTTACATCTTTTTGTAAGCTTGCAAGGTGGTTCTCCCATACAATTGTGTGTGTTTTTTTCATATGGGTCGTTGGGCCTCCAGTACCATAGTTTGTACCAATCTTACCACGACTAACATTGGTGTGACAAATGGAGCATATAGCAATGTTCTCCTGATGTGGGTGAACCGTAAAAAAATCCCAGACTGGGGAGCTAAACTTTTGTCTCCTGCCATAGGAAGAGGAGGACCCACTTCCAATCCCGGATGAACTGGAGCCTTTTTGTTGCATTTCCCTATGTGACAGTTCAGTACTAGTACTGCCACTACCTCCTTCTGTTGAGGTGGCGCTTGCGCTGGATGTCGCACGCTGCCGGGCCTTCGCTGATGCAAAAATGGGAGCTGGTGTTACTTTGGGCGCTGAGTGTGTAGGAGTTACACGTGCTACCTGCTCATCACTAATCGCAGCCCTTCTGGATAGGGTGAAAATGCTGGTCTCTACATCCTCTGCACCAGGAATAACGCTTGTGATGATGACATTGTCAGTGTCAGACCCGTCTTTATCACCATCAGTATCCTGTTCACCTACATCGAACTCCGGAAGTTCAAGCCTTGACGGATCCTTCCTTTTTCCCAGCCTGGTCTTTTGATGCCTCTCCTTTGAATGCTCAGTTCTTCGTCGTGGATGCCATTCCTTATCAAGGTCATCTGAAGGGATGCTATGCGAAGAACTCGATGCACTGCCACTAACCCTCCTTTCCTTTCGTAAATTTAAAGACAGTAGATCACCTCCAGAAGTGGCTTCCTCTTCTTCTTGCTCGGAATGAGGCTCTACTTCCTGAACTGCCCCGACATCGGGAGGAACAACTTCCACTATTGCGTGCGGAGACGGTGGTTGTTGTTCTTGAGGAAGTACTATAGCGTGCTGTGGTTCTTCAACAACTACTACTGTGGGATTTGGTTGTTGTTGTTGAACAACTATTGCGGGCGGTGGTTGTGGTTTTTCAACAACTATTGCGGGAAGTGGTTGTGGTTGTTGAACATCTACTGCTGGCGGCGGTTGTTCAGCACTTTCAGCTTGCGTGGATTGTGTGCTACTTTGAGACAGCGATAAGTTAAGTTCAGGCTCAGTATCACTGCTTTGTAACACTAGGTCGGCTACCTCTTCGACCCTCATGTGCTTGGCCCTGGGTTGGTGGCTTGCCCCCGCTAATGCGGATGTGCTGGCTCCAGCTTGCACCATGGACACCGCTGCTGCAGGCGTACGTTTTGGGGGCCCAAAAAAGGTTTGGGGGTCCATACCAGCCTTAAGTGACACTTCCTTTTTCTGTACCTTCTTCTCAGCAACTTTCTTGGTGGTGGAGGACCTGGTAACTGCTCTCTTAGGACCCATCTTCTTCTGATGTCAGCAGCACACAGCAGCACTCAGTAGCACAAATTGCAGAGATGTGTGGTCAGATGAGTCACACCCCACACGTGGCGTACAATTGAAGGACGTCCGTCTGGCAGTTGAACGGGCGATGGATGAAAACAGCCAGCACCTCCTCAGTCTTTTTCTGTGCACCTACAAGCAAAGAAGACAGAAAACGTCAGTCAAACAAGCAGTAAGCCAACAACACATGAACAATTGAAAGACACACAGGGCAATGTATAAAACACAAAAAAGAAGACTAATAGTACGAGCACCACAGCTCCCAGCTAGAAATAACCAATAATAAAGTCAAGCAGGCCTATCATATACCAATATGGACAGAAAAAGGAGGTTGCCTGCTACACATGAGTCATGACAGGTTAATGCAAGGAAAATCAAAATACCCCATGGCTAAGAGTTTGTAAAACTTCACGGCAAAAACACATACAAGTCATAAAATTATTACACACACAAAAAAGTTACCTACCCCCCTGCCCAGACAACCAACTTGGAAATGCAATGGCATACACACATGCCGTAATGATGGTAATTAAATAGACCAAATAGAAACAGCTACATAAAGCAGCCCCGCTAACTAGTAACTAACTACCACCTCTGGGAGTCTGTCCTACTATCAGATCAGACCAAAAGCAGGGAGGCCAATGATAAATGCACAAAGGAAGTACCTACAAAATGGCCGCCACCACATGGCCTGTCCAGGAAGACAAAACTACAACCAAATAAGTAAATAACACAAAAAATGAGGACTTTTTGGTAGCACAGGGGACACATTAAACATTTTCGAGGAACTTTTATGCAACTCGGGACATATTGTTCGCGAGAATGCAAAATCGGCGTGTTCGGCAACGCGAATCGAGTAAAAAGTCGTTATCGCGTTCCCGAGCCAGTACATTGAGCGCGCGAAAAAGACAAAAAAGGTAAGGTCGCGTTCTCACACGGCGCGACGTTACCAAAACTACCCGAGCTGTATTCCTAGGGTTACCTAATGGCAGGGAGTGCCATAATAGCTACACACAAGCAACCAAAAAACTAAAAGTACCACCATTACAAAAAAATGTGAAGCAATCCAAAGCCATACACGGTGTAATTAAAGTTACACCACAAAAATAGTTGATTAACTTGAATGCACCTATGGCTTTGAGTGGTAGTACCTACAAAAGCCTTGGATGGCTATGGCAAAAGAAGAGGACCAGGGAAGGACACAGAAAATGGCCGCCTCCATAGGGCCAGGAGGACAGGGACACCCAAAGACAACATGGAAAGGGGATGCACCCAAAATGGCCTCCACCACATGGCAAAATCAGTCACAAAGGAAGCATACACAAAATGGCCGCCACCACATAGCCTGCCCACCAACAACAACATAGCAGAATCATCAC
Source organism: Lissotriton vulgaris (assembly GCF_964263255.1). Lineage (NCBI taxonomy): Eukaryota > Metazoa > Chordata > Amphibia > Caudata > Salamandridae > Lissotriton > Lissotriton vulgaris. Next base: position 397,665,038 of record NC_141689.1, read on the forward strand.
AAAGGAAGTAAGTACACACAAAATGGCCCTCACCACTACATGAAAAGAAAGAGAGGACAGACAATAAATGCCTATGCCAAAGGGACAATGCTTTGCTTCACAAAATGAACACACCAGACACCACCCCCCAAATTGGTCACCCCAACCATAAACAAGAAATCATTACATAGAGGACAGAAAGGAACTGGGAGTGGCCCATGCTCCAGGAAGACAAAACTACAACCAAATAAGTAAATAACACAAAAAATGAGGACTTTTTGGTAGCACAGGGGACACATTAAACATTTTCGAGGAACTTTTATGCAACTCGGGACATATTGTTCGCGAGAATGCAAAATCGGCGTGTTCGGCAACGCGAATCGAGTAAAAAGTCGTTATCGCGTTCCCGAGCCAGTACATTGAGCGCGCGAAAAAGACAAAAAAGGTAAGGTCGCGTTCTCACACGGCGCGACGTTACCAAAACTACCCGAGCTGTATTCCTAGGGTTACCTAATGGCAGGGAGTGCCATAATAGCTACACACAAGCAACCAAAAAACTAAAAGTACCACCATTACAAAAAAATGTGAAGCAATCCAAAGCCATACACGGTGTAATTAAAGTTACACCACAAAAATAGTTGATTAACTTGAATGCACCTATGGCTTTGAGTGGTAGTACCTACAAAAGCCTTGGATGGCTATGGCAAAAGAAGAGGACCAGGGAAGGACACAGAAAATGGCCGCCTCCATAGGGCCAGGAGGACAGGGACACCCAAAGACAACATGGAAAGGGAATGCACCCAAAATGGCCTCCACCACATGGCAAAATCAGTCACAAAGGAAGCATACACAAAATGTCCGCCACCACATAGCCTGCCCACCAACAACAACATAGCAGAATCATCACAAAGGAAGTAAGTACACACAAAATGGCCCTCACCACTACATGAAAAGAAAGAGAGGACAGACAATAAATGCCTATGCCAAAGGGACAATGCTTTGCTTCACAAAATGAACACACCAGACACCACCCCCCAAATTGGTCACCCCAACCATAAACAAGAAATCATTACATAGAGGACAGAAAGGAACTGGGAGTGGCCCATGCTCCAGGAAGACAAAACTACAACCAAATAAGTAAATAACACAAAAAATGAGGACTTTTTGGTAGCACAGGGGACACATTAAACATTTTCGAGGAACTTTTATGCAACTCGGGACATATTGTTCGCGAGAATGCAAAATCGGCGTGTTCGGCAAAGCGAATCGAGTAAAAAGTCGTTATCGCGTTCCCGAGCCAGTACATTGAGCGCGCGAAAAAGACAAAAAAGGTAAGGTCGCGTTCTCACACGGCGCGACGTTACCAAAACTACCCGAGCTGTATTCCTAGGGTTACCTAATGGCAGGGAGTGCCATAATAGCTACACACAAGCAACCAAAACACTAAAAGTACCACCATTACAAAAAAATGTGAAGCAATCCAAAGCCATACACGGTGTAATTAAAGTTACACCACAAAAATAGTTGATTAACTTGAATGCACCTATGGCTTTGAGTGGTAGTACCTACAAAAGCCTTGGATGGCTATGGCAAAAGAAGAGGACCAGGGAAGGACACAGAAAATGGCCGCCTCCATAGGGCCAGGAGGACAGGGACACCCAAAGACAACATGGAAAGGGGATGCACCCAAAATGGCCTCCACCACATGGCAAAATCAGTCACAAAGGAAGCATACACAAAATGGCCGCCACCACATAGCCTGCCCACCAACAACAACATAGCAGAATCATCACAAAGGAAGTAAGTACCCACAAAATGGCCCTCACCACTACATGAAAAGAAAGAGAGGACAGACAATAAATGCCTATGCCAAAGGGACAATGCTTTGCTTCACAAAATGAACACACCAGACACCACCCCCCAAATTGGTCACCCCAACCATAAACAAGAAATCATTACATAGAGGACAGAAAGGAACTGGGAGTGGCCCATGCTCCAGGAAGACAAAACTACAACCAAATAAGTAAATAACACAAAAAATGAGGACTTTTTGGTAGCACAGGGGACACATTAAACATTTTCGAGGAACTTTTATGCAACTCGGGATATATTGTTCGCGAGAATGCAAAATCGGCGTGTTCGGCAACGCGAATCGAGTAAAAAGTCGTTATCGCGTTCCCGAGCCAGTACATTGAGCGCGCGAAAAAGACAAAAAAGGTAAGGTCGCGTTCTCACACGGCGCGACGTTACCAAAACTACCCGAGCTGTATTCCTAGGGTTACCTAATGGCAGGGAGTGCCATAATAGCTACACACAAGCAACCAAAAAACTAAAAGTACCACCATTACAAAAAAATGTGAAGCAATCCAAAGCCATACACGGTGTAATTAAAGTTACACCACAAAAATAGTTGATTAACTTGAATGCACCTATGGCTTTGAGTGGTAGTACCTACAAAAGCCTTGGATGGCTATGGCAAAAGAAGAGGACCAGGGAAGGACACAGAAAATGGCCGCCTCCATAGGGCCAGGAGGACAGGGACACCCAAAGACAACATGGAAAGGGGATGCACCCAAAATGGCCTCCACCACATGGCAAAATCAGTCACAAAGGAAGCATACACAAAATGGCCGCCACCACATAGCCTGCCCACCAACAACAACATAGCAGAATCATCACAAAGGAAGTAAGTACACACAAAATGGCCCTCACCACTACATGAAAAGAAAGAGAGGACAGACAATAAATGCCTATGCCAAAGGGACAATGCTTTGCTTCACAAAATGAACACACCAGACACCACCCCCCAAATTGGTCACCCCAACCATAAACAAGAAATCATTACATAGAGGACAGAAAGGAACTGGGAGTGGCCCATGCTCCAGGAAGACAAAACTACAACCAAATAAGTAAATAACACAAAAAATGAGGACTTTTTGGTAGCACAGGGGACACATTAAACATTTTCGAGGAACTTTTATGCAACTCGGGACATATTGTTCGCGAGAATGCAAAATCGGCGTGTTCGGCAACGCGAATCGAGTAAAAAGTCGTTATCGCGTTCCCGAGCCAGTACATTGAGCGCGCGAAAAAGACAAAAAAGGTAAGGTCGCGTTCTCACACGGCGCGACGTTACCAAAACTACCCGAGCTGTATTCCTAGGGTTACCTAATGGCAGGGAGTGCCATAATAGCTACACACAAGCAACCAAAAAACTAAAAGTACCACCATTACAAAAAAATGTGAAGCAATCCAAAGCCATACACGGTGTAATTAAAGTTACACCACAAAAATAGTTGATTAACTTGAATGCACCTATGGCTTTGAGTGGTAGTACCTACAAAAGCCTTGGATGGCTATGGCAAAAGAAGAGGACCAGGGAAGGACACAGAAAATGGCCGCCTCCATAGGGCCAGGAGGACAGGGACACCCAAAGACAACATGGAAAGGGGATGCACCCAAAATGGCCTCCACCACATGGCAAAATCAGTCACAAAGGAAGCATACACAAAATGGCCGCCACCACATAGCCTGCCCACCAACAACAACATAGCAGAATCATCACAAAGGAAGTAAGTACACACAAAATGGCCCTCACCACTACATGAAAAGAAAGAGAGGACAGACAATAAATGCCTATGCCAAAGGGACAATGCTTTGCTTCACAAAATGAACACACCAGACACCACCCCCCAAATTGGTCACCCCAACCATAAACAAGAAATCATTACATAGAGGACAGAAAGGAACTGGGAGTGGCCCATGCTCCAGGAAGACAAAACTACAACCAAATAAGTAAATAACACAAAAAATGAGGACTTTTTGGTAGCACAGGGGACACATTAAACATTTTCGAGGAACTTTTATGCAACTCGGGACATATTGTTCGCGAGAATGCAAAATCGGCGTGTTCGGCAACGCGAATCGAGTAAAAAGTCGTTATCGCGTTCCCGAGCCAGTACATTGAGCGCGCGAAAAAGACAAAAAAGGTAAGGTCGCGTTCTCACACGGCGCGACGTTACCAAAACTACCCGAGCTGTATTCCTAGGGTTACCTAATGGCAGAAATTGACAGACACCCGAAACCTGACATACCCCACACATAAACATAAGATTTTCTAAATCAATCCAGTCCATCCATGATTTCCTAATTAGAGGTACACCAGAAAAACAGTTGATTACCTTTCATGACCCTATGACTAGTACCTCTGGCCTACTGGAAGAGTAGGCCACAAGTTTGGAGGCCTATGGCAAGACCAAAGTGGCTGGGAAACATAAAATGGCCGCCAACAACACATGGCCAGGCCAACCACAGAAAGTTATTACAATGAACTCAAACATGCCTACACACTAACTACATGGAGTACTAGGGTCAGCTATTGGCTTAAAAAAATAAAAAAGCTTTTTCATTACACAAACAGAAATTCCACAGCAGACATTGCTATTGCATAATGATGACCATAATCCAATGCCAGCCATGATGTTTGTTTACAAACTTGAATAAAAATTTAAACACAGAATTATGATTTTACCCATGGGTACCTCTCTATGTAGCCTGGATGAAATTTAAAAAGAAATACAAGTTGGGACCTCATAAAAGTAGGCACCCATCAATAATTTAAATCAAGGAATGAATAATGTAGTTAAAACATTTTAAATCAAACAAACACAAGTCTACAACATCATACTCACTCATACATTACTGAACTTACTTGAAAAAGAGAATTCAAAATCCAAAAGTCCTCAGTAAGATTCAAAAAAAGCAGTAATGCAGCCAACACACACAGAAAGTGATCCTGCCAGCTCAAAATCCAAATGAAAGTGACCACCTCATGGACAAAGCACTGGGAGGAGCCTGGTGGACAGGAACAGGAAGTTGTAAACTCCAGAGCCCTTCCTCCTTAATATTCAAAAATACAGTAGAAACAGAAAGAGGACTCCTTCCCCCCAAAAAATACATCCAAAGGTACAACTTTGAGGGGTTTCTCACTTGTTTGCTAACCAAAATGGTAATTTATTATTATGGTTTAACTTTTAACATGCTCGCGAGTTATTCTGTGCAAGATTGCAGGTTCTGCGTGTTCGGCAACTCGATCTTACCAACAAACATACTCGCGCGTCCTTATGGCTTTATCGCGCTTCCAATGACGTTATCGCGTTCGCACAGCTGCACGGAAGGGTTTACAAACATGGTGGCCGACGCGACCGGGAAAAAGCGAACGCAGAACCAAGGTAAGCCATTGCCGCGCACGCGATAATGTTATTTAGCGCGCGACAATGTTATTTAGCGCGCGACAACTACGCTCCGCACCGGATAGCGGAGTTATCGGCAGCTACGCGAACTCCGCGGAACGCGGAGTTGCCAAAACTCCGCAAACTCCGCAAACGGAGCGTAGTTCTTCGCCCAGGGTTAATAAGGACACCATTATATCATCCCCAAAGTAATGGTAAAGTAGAACGCTTCAATAGAGTCCTAGTTGAATGTATCCAATCTACTCTAAGATGTAACATGTATGTTGAGAAAGCAATCAAAGAGTTGATCTGGTCTTATAGAACGACTCCTCACAGTGTCACGACAAAGTCTCCTTTTGAACTTAGGCGTGGCAGAAAAGCAACCACGGAATTGTTTCCTTTTTGGATGACTAAGCTCTTTCCGAAGTGTAGTGTAGTTCCTATATTCCCAATAGGCTCTGCGCATTGGAATTTCAGGTTTATGCTCCACAGGATCCGGTCGTTGTTCATAGGGGTCCACCTTCAGATGTTACCAACTCCCTGACTGTAATAACAGGGAGTTCGAACCATCAGGCGAGGGAAAAAGGAAGGGGAAGGAACTGCAGGAATAAAAGGCTCTGAAATGACACAAGCAACAAAACACAGTTATACACCACTCCTACTGTAATGCTACTCTCATATAGTCTCACTAAGAGGAGTTGTACCTGAAGGGAACGATAAGCACTCTTCAACTGCAGAGTAAGCTGAACAGATGCAGGACTCAGAACCCATCACATTAGATAACCAGACACAAGGTCTACTAGGAATTCTTAAGTATTGGTATACTCCTAGAGTTTGGCAGTTCAAAACAAAGAAATAAATGAGAATGGTCTTTTCCTTAGTTCCCAAAGTACCCCAAGTCACTTTCAGGCTCCAAGAATATTGTGCATCATAATTCCTTGGAGTCATCGAAAATACAAAGTCTGAAATGTGTTTTGATAAAACACCACAGTGCATCAGTTTGTAGAAATTGCACACACGGTAGTCCGTAGTTAAACTCACTACTGAACTCCGCTGTACCGGTAACCTTGTTCATACTCAGACAAGAAATGCAGGAAACATGGCAACGAGTGGCCTCCAGACACACCTCGCTCCACTTAAGGACTTCACAAAGCCTTAAGATAAGAAAACAACCAACAACGGTAGTGCGTGACCTCCTAACACACCGAGCTCCGCTGAAAGTATAGGCAGAATCGGATTGTAACTACGGCAGCGTGTAGCAAGCACCACCACGCTCCACAATTGAAACTGGAATCAGGCAAGTAAAAAGAACGGTAACGCGTGGTCGGCCGACACACCGCGTTTCGCTCAACCAGGAAGCACAGCTGCGCACCAAGGACTCACCGCACAGATGACACAAGGAAATCGCAAGGTTCCTCCAAGCTGTAACAACAGTAGGAGCAGAGGAACACCACAAAGGGGAATAAAAGAATCCAGGACGCCGGGACTGGAAAATCAGGAAACAGAATTACGCGAATTCGCCTCGGCGCGTCTCACCATTAAGTACCTCCCATACTGCCGAGAATCATGGGAGTTGTAGTTCTAACAGCCAGGTAGGTGCTCATGATTGCGAATCCTGACAGGAATAGTATATCCTATAGATGTGACATAGGATTTATGTCTGCTAGGTCACTATCGAATATATCAGACTTAATTGTGAGTGCCAGCTAGCTCAGAGGGCACTAGAAACTTTCTAGAGTTCACAAGAAGGGATTTTGTTTCTGGCAACTGCATCAACATGACAACTGTGTTTCTCCAAGATAAAAATGATCTTCAGAGTCGTGGAAACAATAGATAGATATTTTACTCAGTCAATCGTGCATGCTTCGTTTCACCAGAGGTGCAGAGAAATAGATAGATGGGCTTTTTCAATAAAAGAGTATTTATTGAACAGTCTTCTTTCTCATGCAGAAGAAATGAACTGCTACAATCGTAATACTGGTTGCAAAGTATAATGCGTACAGTAATAAGAGTATTATGAAATAATACTGTAAAAGCATTGTATGTTTCCTAAACTATAGGTAAATACATACATAAATAACAAAGGCTAAAAGTACTCAACTGGTGCTTCTAAAATACGCCTACCCAAATTTACCTAACCTAAGTCTAGTACGAGGGAAGAAGTAAGTGAGGTGTAGCATAAGTTTAGTATTCTTTGCCAAGAATCTATCCAAGATTTCTCTTAGGGTCTAATCAGTTCCGTACCTTGGTTTTAGAATGAAGGAGGTAAATCTCAGGACTCGATTTCCCAACAACCTGCAAGGGTAGCTTGGAAACACTGGAGCTGGATTTCTCTGCAGGAGAAAAGACAGTGAATCTCACAGTGCGTCTCCTGGAGGGTCGGCTTCCTTCGGCATTTGCTGTAGCAGGATGCGTCGGGCAAGTAGATAGTCGAACTGCTCCAAACTACTGTGTGTTTGCTATAGCAAGTGTGGGCATATTTATACCTTGAAGGTGCAGAGATTGACGTAAAGGTGGACATAATAATGTCATCAAAGAGTCTCAGTTCTTTGAAAACTCCATGAGTTCTTGGACAAGTCAGTATTCAGGCAAGGGGAAGTCCCTAGCTGCTGAAGCCGAGTTTTCCAAGAATTTGTGGTGGATTTCGGAACTAGTGGAAGTAGCCCTGCCGTATTTGGACTGCATGAGCTATGTCTAAATATGGTTATGATATCTTTGCCTATATAACAATATGGTGATTTATCCCTATGTAAGGGCATGAATCGGGAAAATTACACTAGGGTCCTAAATGCTATACAACAAAAGGACATTAGCGCTAATGAGTCTGGCGGTGTAGCAAGGTACAATTCTAATTTCCCAAATGCAAGGAGGTTAAACATTAGTGAAAAGAGTATAAGCAGACTGAGAGTGGGAGACTGGGTACGTGTCAAGAGTCCTTGTTTAATTGGGAGAGGTTGTTCCAAATTCAAAGAACCATTGCAAATTTCTGAACTTAGAAGAAATGCTGCAAAATTGTCCGATGGAAATTGGTGGAACACTTCTCGCATTACACTAGATCCCAGTGCTCATAATGTTGTCAGAAGTGATTGCAATCAGCCACCCAACCACACTGATGGAGGAAATATGCATGGAATCTTGAGAAGAAGTGTTCGCCCTAAATTAACACCAAGCAAATTGCAAGACTTTATCTGTGACTAAGTTCTGTTGTTTTGTTTTGAAGAGGTATGAAGGGGTTACACTTTGCATTTGTTCATGTACTTTACTTATGTATTTGTTACATCTTCATCTTGGTTTAGATTACGTTATTTCCTGTTATTCGTTGTTCTCTTTAAAAATTCCTTTTACTTATATTGCATTATTATTATGTTCTCTATTGCTCTTTCACTTGCTTGCTTCTCTTTGTAAAAGGGGAGTTGTGTGGTGATGTGAGCCTGGAGCACTGTGCCATCATGGACCTCCAGATGCTCTGGGATTCCAGGATGGGCAGTTGTCTCTGGGCCCCTGTAGAGGAGACATGAAGCTACAACAAATAAACATTTAAACCCACAAGCAAACGTGTCAGAGTTCACTTCAGTTGTACAGTGCAAAACAGACCTATCTTTTTTATGTGCGGAGTTCCCCGCCCCGCCTGCGGAATCCCGACAGCCATAATATTTATTACTACTAAAGCATAGTTCGGGAATACCAAAAAAGAGCAAACTTACACAAATGTAATGTTTACCTTTGTGAATCAGGCCCTACAAGACAGGAGACGTGTATCTTGGTGTGGGATACCGTTCAGCGGATCACATCTGTCTTTGGCCCTCTTTGTGAGACAGGCAGAGCGGAATTAAGGCATGGACATCCACTCTGCCCAATTCCAAGTGCTAAGTTTTTACACACCTGTTTTTTCAAGGTTTGGAAGAATCAGAAACAATATTGCCATGCCTTCATTCTACACAATAAACTCACATGAGGCTTTGGCTGCAGCAGAAGCCGAGTCTCATTCCTCGTGTATGCTTTTGACAGGGTGAAGGATACAATGCTCGCCCTGTCAGAAATAATTCCCTTTTCCATGGGGAGCTTGTAATTACACAGTACTGAGTCAGCTTCACCAGAAGATGATAGTAAATGTGCAGGCACATTTGCAGTATAGTAAATATTCCCCCATGCCATGCAACTCGTAATTAGAGCCTTGGGGTTTCCTGGAAAATGACACCTGATTATGCCAACTGGAAAATCTCATCGGTAAAATCACTTATGGAAGATATAAGCGTAGGGGGCACAAGTGCAGTCCACACCTGCCTGACATTCGCCTGTGGTGCAGGAAGATTGGATTGCTCCAGCCTGCCAACCCGCACCTGACCTGCTCCTGAAAACCCCCTACTCTTTCTCCCACTACTCACCCCACATTGACCTCCTGTTGCATGCTGAAACAGGCAGTAAATGGCAACCGTAAACCCCACATAATTGGGAATTTAGTGTGGATTTCAACCTCTTTGAGCTGGGTCTGCACAGTTATTACTTCTTCCACCCTTTCACCCACATGAAGATGCATATTCTTACTACCACACTAGGGGAAACAGAGTAATGGCAGTTTACTTCCACCCGAGTCATGACTGACCTCACAGCAGGAAAAACAGACTTCACAAAGAGGTTTCGTTGTTTCTCTTTGATCTCGTTAGAATTTCTGCAATCATTGCTTATTGTAATCCTCTAAAAACAAAAAAACCCTCACTTGATGCCTTTTGATATAAAGCTGACTTCTTAGCGAGCTCATCTAGATACTGCCTGGTGATGAGTACAGTTGTCCGATCTAAATCTCCTGTTACAGAGCAGATGACATCCAGCGAGATGTCATGAGAAAAGACTAACAATGACAACTCACTTCTCCCAGAGGAAGAATCAATTCTCCCACAATGCCTCTGTCAGAGAAGGCTCACTCAGTAAAAGCAATTTTTCTGGCTGTCTGACACTGTAATTGCTCTTAAATTTTCAATGAACGTTTTACAAGAGCTCCCCTGAACCATGAGAAGAAACTTAACTTAAAAAAAAAAAAGAGAGAGGCTGACAGGATGAAAGAGGCCTTTTTTTACTTTAAAGCTTCCTTTGCTCGTGCAGGAATTCTTTCATATTATCAGCGAGCTGCTGAATGGAGGATGGATTACTTTTCATGTATTTCATCAATCGGATTAAAGGTTCTCCTGCACAATACCCTGTGCACGAGAGCTGTTTATGGTGTCCATCTATGCTCCACGTGAATTCATTGCCCAATCACAATGCGCAAACAGCAAGCAAAGCACACACACATGATGAATCGCTGACTCAACGTAAACATTGCAGATACATATAACTAACACTATAGTTGATTACAATAGCGAAAAAAAATATTCGTTTTTAAAATCTTTTGGTTCCTGTTTCATGAGCAGTAACATCTTGCGCCCGAATTCCCAATAGATAGGAACATTTACATTTGCATGAAAACAGTATTTTACACATAAACTGTATTTCGAGGAGGGACAATTAGAACACATGTGAGTTACTGCACAGGAAGAGTTTTTCAAAATTGCCCACGTGCAAATGGTTGGGAACGATATGAATCATACAGTAATCAGTGAACAAAACATCCATATGCTTACTATATGGCTGACATGAATTTCTTTACCCCTTCCCTCAACTAACCAATGCTGAATTAGCATATAGGGCCTCATTTATGAGACGTGACGCATCGCTGCGTGAAAGCAGCGATGCACCACGTCTCAGTGCGCCCTCCTTGCGACATGATTGATGCACCATATTTACTGTATGACGCATCATGGCGCAAGCAGTTACAGATACGTCAGTATTTCTGATGTATCTGAATGGCCCAAAAGTGACGCATTGCTGGAGTGTGTCACAAAAGTGACGCAACTCCAGCAATGTGCCCTTTCACATGGGGCAAGCCCCATGTGAAAGGGCTTGCGTCAGTCTTATGCCTGCTGTGAGGCAGACGCAAGATTTTGATGCATTTGAGTCCTAGAAGTGACGCAGACGTCTACGACCCTTTCTTGTGTGGGAGCACCCCCCTGCATACATTATACCTGGCGCAAGTATAATGTAGCGCAAGGGTTTACAAAGTGACGCATCTATCTAGATGCGTCACTTTGTAAATATGGCACAACCAGGCACATTTTTTACACTGCTGGTGCGTCACAAAAAGTGACGCACCAGTGGTGCAAAAGTGACGCAAGGGCTCATAAATGAGCCCCATAGTCTTTTATTATAAGGACAAAATGGGGTAAGGGTGTTTGCCATAGTGCAATATAAAAGGGCAGATTTACTATGAAGTCACGCAATGCATCAAGATAACTTGCTGCGCTCCATGGCGTGACAGCGAGAGAGAAGAAGCATGGCATCTCTACGATGATATGACGCATTTCGGCTTGCTCCCTGTGCTGCCTAACACCAATGTAAGCACCCTTGCGCCATAGTGCAAAGGTGACTCGGTTACGGGCAGGATTGTTTTTGTGCAGGAAGAGATACCTTAGTGCACAAAAACAATCTTTAAAGGCTTTTTCCTCTTCTATGTGTGCTGTGGAATGCAACACACTGGAAAGAGGAAATAAAGATATTTCTCCTCTTTATGCCTCACTATTTTGATGCAGTCCCAGGTTTACTGACCTTGGTAAATGCGGGAATCCATCAAAATCCAAGGGTGGATGATGGAAATGCCCAGGCTCCACACATGGCTTGCCTCCCTGCAACGCAAGTCAGTGAAATTACTGCCTTGCGTTACATTGAATTTACCTTGAATTCACTAGACCATGCAGAGCCAAGCAAGATGGCTTGGTGTTTCTTAGTAAATCCCAGTTAAGGGCTTGAGTTCACTTGAGTTACCTTGAGTGACACAAGGGCAAAGAAAGCCCTTAGTAAATCTGCAGGGGCGTAGCTTGGTCAGCAAGATTGGTGGGGTGTGAGCTTCAGATTTCCCAACAATCAGGCTGGCATGTAATGTTGAAATACATTACACAAAAAGCAAGGTTCACAATAGGGACGTAAGGGGCAGTGGAAAGGGAGAGGATTGCAAATTGGTAGGAGTACTAAGGGAGTAAACTCAATATTTTGTAGAATAACTAATATTTTTGTTGACTTTCAAAACAGAGAGGGTGAGAGTGTCTGTGTTTGTTTTTGTCTATACAAACATCCTTGGTTAAATCCGACAGATATCTCATCATACCCGACTAAAAGCACCTGTCCCCAACTACTGATCAGTAAGTACATTTGTTAGTGGGGTGTAACACCCCAACCACCTGTCCCCACCGAAGTTACGCCCCTGTAAATCTGGTCCCTTATATTTTCAGCTGATGCTCCGAAAATGTGGAAATACATAACTAGCGTAACAATTTACACATTTACTGGAGTTTTCCTGCTTGTTTCTCCCTAGTAAATTTAGACTGATTTCATTTGCTAACAATTGTCATGTAATTTCTGAAGCAAAACTCATTCAGTACTTGGAATTCATATCCTAGCAGAAGCATGAGATTGCACAGGGATCGGAATTTCGCAGCTTTTCATAAACAGCACTATATTGTGGAACGGAGGCGAAAGATAAGACGATGCACTACCTACAGCCTACAGTGTAGCCCCCCCCCCCAACTTCAGAGCGACACCATTTACTCTAAAGCCTTTGGGCATCTCTGAGATATGGGAATCTGAGGAGCCCTACATTCCATTCCATGGGGGATGGGGCAAACATCATCTTGCTTTAGGCGGTTGAGGTATTTTCAATTTTCATCAATATTGTAGAATAGCAAACGGTTCTCTGCTTCCTCTGCTCTGTGGAGTGATTCCGATATTGTGGAAAGAGAACCTTTTCAGAGCAGTATTTGCAGAGGCATCCATTGATGGGCTCACTGCTGCTATTGACTGTTGTGTTATGCATACAATTCCTTGACACCAATATAATAACATTAACCGTGGGCGAAGTATTACGCCACGCTCGTGTAGTGTGCAAAGTTTGCTCTACTTCGCACTACGCGAATTGAATGTAGCACAGTGCAAACACGTGTAGCGTAGCACTCATTTTTTGCTTGCTCGCAGCCCTCAACGTCAATTTGGTGACCGCAAGCTAGCAAAATGACATCCCGGCGAGACTTTTTCCTTGTTCGCGATCAGCAACATCAAGATGCCAATCGCGAGCGTGGAAAATAAACCTCCTGGCGAGATTCTCAACGCGGGGAGGTCAGGTTTCTCATTGTGAGTGGTCACGTATGCTTGCCACCACTCGCGTTGAGAAACTACCAGTCCGCATTGAGAAAGCTGCTGCTCGAGTAGAAATCTACTCGAGCTGCAGTAAAACAACAGTTTGCACTGTGCAAGATGCTGTTTGCACTGATTGCACAGTGCGGTCAAGCATCCAGCACTGTGCAATCAGTGCGAACAGCATTTTGCACAGTGCACTACGCAGTTTGCGTAGCTACGTGTAGCTCGCGTAGTGCGAAGTGCATTTCATGTAGGTTCGCGTAGCGCTACTACGCGAACTACGCCGAGGGTTAAATAACACATTCATTTAGACTTATCGAACAGTCCAAACAAATATTTTGAATTACAGCGTTTGCTGAGAATAACTATGCTGTCTTTCAAAATATTTTCTAATGAAGTTTACTTGTGCATGACAGAAATAAAACATTTAAATATCCAATCATGTAAAGTAAGCTAGTGGTACATTAGTTCACTTGTATATATGTTTAGAATGATCAAGTCATGATACACTCAGGAAAAAATACAACTTTTTTTTTTTACCTTAGCACAGAATGATCTGATTGCACTTTTTAAGGTACGGATTGATTCATTATGATGCCAATAATGTGAATATGCTTTCTTGTTTCGGTAGCTAGCATGCATTTGTCAAACAGCTAGTATACATTGTGTTCCTTCGCCACCTTTACATAGCACGACAAATAGCACAGACAGAATTGTCTCAATGACAATTCATTCTCACTCACTATCTCTGAGACAGAAGAATGGATGAGCTTCACTACATCACAAAAGAGGGTCCACATGAACCTTTGCTGCTGATTGTAGGATGCGCTAACTCAAATGAGCCTGGGGCCTCCATAGGGTCATCATTAATGCAGCAGTGAGTGGCTCCACCTCGCATACGCTGTTGAATGGTCAGATAGAGAGGGAAAACAACTATTTCAAATTGTTTTGCATACGTGGACCTGTAGACTAATAACTCAATTATTATAAAAAATATTATGAACCACTTGATTTCATCTCTGTGAATGTTCTCCACCCAGAGGTGAGCATCACTCCAGAGGATCTATTCCATCTATACTTAGCTTTCCCTGACTGGGTTAGATGCACTTACGGGCTGTACTGTCTGCAAACCCTGGAAGTGGACACAGCAACAAATGCTTTCTCACAATGCCTAGTAAGATGATTTCCGGTCCACATAGGTCATCCCAAGATGAAAATCTTTCTTCTTGTCAACTTAGAAAGCCTTCAGGGTTACCGTGACTACGGGAACTGACTGATATCGCTGTTTCCAGTTATAGGGTCAGGAGGTACCCAGATTTTGTTAAAGTTGTTCGCTGATAGGAAACCCCCAAAATACAGAATTGCTAAAGCAACATGCCAGGTCATGTCGAAATAAATGACGAGCATGTACGGTGGAGTGCACATAACATGTTTGTTCCCCTTGTCTTTCCTACTAAGCCTCAGGCTCATTCAGTCTGCTGTCATTCTCAGACCTCTTTCCAACCACAAGCTCCCTCCTGGCTGCCCTTCTCCACACTTCCCATCGCCAGACTGCATCTCTCCCCTCTCAGAATTACCACATTCTTTCGACTCTCAAAAAGAAAAACAAAACAGTCATAATGGAGCAGGGGCGGCTCTAGGTTCATGGTGGCCCTGGGCAGGGAGCGTAGGTAGGGGGCCCTGGAAGAGGGGGTCTGGGCGGGGCGGAGCGCAGAGGCCAGTGAAGAGGGGGGCAGGTTGTTTGGAAGTGGAATAGAGCCAGAGGCCACCAAATCCCTGTCAGGGGCCCCACACAAATATGTATCCATCCTCAGAGGATTATTATATTAAGGATATATATTTATGTGGTGGCCACTGGGGTTTGGTGGCCCTGTGCAGGTGCACAGCTTGCACATGCCTAAGGCCGGCCCTGACGGGAGTTATAAAGCATTCTGTCCAATTATTGTTATATTCCTTCAGGCAATACATTTCCCGTCAAGTACCTAGGGAGTAGGAAGGGTCCTACAGACAGAGTGCCAATGGAACAGTATTCAGACATCATTCACCCTAATCCATCTTCCATAAAAAAGCAGTCACTGCACTGATTTTGTGAGACCATCAGGTGATGCCCAGGTTCCAAATAGAGACCATGGTAATAATTTATAGTTCCCTCGACCTTCTAAATATCAGATCCACTGTTATCCATTGTTATCTATAAAAAATGTAACATCAGTTTGAATGGGACTCGCTTGCCCAGCATACATCCTGAGCAGGGATAACTATGCCGTACTGAATCTAATTCAAACTAGGTCACTGGATATCTTTATTTAAGATATTACTTTAGGTGCATTGTTAATGACAAGCAATTGAAAAGGTAAAAGCTTGAGGGATGAATACAACCAATGTCCATTATAGAAACAAGAAGGCGTGTCCTCTGTTACTCAGGTGTGACTGCTGCCAATTCAAGGTAGGGGGGTGGGAAATAATAAATAAACGTACATTCCTGCCTGCAGCTGCGAACTTCTTCTCCCACGTCTCCCTGCTCCTCTGCTCCCATCATGGCACCACAATCTCCATGTGCAAAAGAAACAATTGATGGACGGAATGCTGGACAATGCCATCATTCTTTTGCTCACCACACCACCCCAGTTTGGACCCAGCCATGTGCAAATCAGTCTTGACCGTGTCCCTTGTGGGAACAGTCCAGCCCGAACTGCCAAGCCAGATCCTCTCTGGACCAGAAACAAGCATCCTGGGACCGGTTTCAGGGCATCACACTTCATCAGCCAGACTATCTAGAATCCAGTGGTGCAGTGAGCATGGGACCCATGTCTGGTTATACCCTTCCCACTTAGGGTGACATATGCAAAAGAAACAATTGATGGACAGAATGCTGGACAATGCAAACACTCACCCCCAGTCACAAGGATTTGGGTTTAATCCATCATTCTTTTGCTCACCACACCGGTCCTAGGATGCTTGTTTCCAGTCCAGAGAGGACCTGGCCTGGCAGTTCGGGCTGGACTGTTCCCATTGGGCGCAGGGTCAAGACTGATTTGCATATTGCTGGGTTCAAACTGGAGGGGTTATCAAAAAATAAAGCACCAGGCCCGGATGGTATTCCTCCTGATCTGTTTCTTAGTTCAGTAGATTTATGGGCCCCTATATTGACGAGAGTCATTAATATTGCAATCCGTTGTGGTCTACCGCCTTCTTGGTCCACGGCCACTATCGTCCCTATTTTTAAAAAGGGCAATAGGGACGACCCACAATGTTATCGCCCCATTTCACTAATTGACGTTTCTGCAAAAATTCTGGGAAGGGGCATACTAAACCGGCTGTCTGAGTGGACAGAAACCAATAATATCATCTCAGACGTGCAGTACGGTTTTAGGAGGGGTCGTTCTACGAGTGACCAATGTTTGAACCTCTATATGTTAGTAGCCAAATACACCATGGCTAGTGATGAATCCATATATTTGGGGTTTATGGATCTGGCTTCCGCCTTTGATCATGTTAATAGAGGCAAGCTCTGGAACATGATGATTTCCTTGGGGATAGAGCCTGGTCTCATTAATATATTGAGGGAATTGAATAGCAATACATCTGCACAAGTCAGGTATAATACCAATGGAGAATGCACAGACCCCTTCCAATGTAATAGTGGGGTTCGTTAGGGTTGTATTCTGGCACCCTTTTTATTTTCTCTTTATATCAACAACCTTGAACAGCATCTTTTACAGTTGGGAGCCGACTGTCCACGAGTAGGGCCGCGACACGTCCCTGTGTTATTGTACGCAGACGACGCGGTCCTACTCGGGCGTACACCAAAGAGTCTGCAGATTTTAATTGATGGGTTTGTTTCTTTTATGGGTTCTTTAGACCTTTCTGTTAACCTAAGCAAATATTATGTTTTAACGGTGGGGAAAAAACCCTTTAAGAAATGTGCTTTTACAATAGGGAGTCATAAGGTTGAGAAAGTTAAGTCATTTTCATATTTAGGCGTTCTGTTTGATGGGCTATTAAATTTTAACGCCCTGATAGAGGAGCGCAGTCGTAAATTGATTATGGCTAATGGAGCAATAGCTGGTTATGGTAGAAGGTTGGGGAGATGGTGCCCCGAACAGGTAATGATCCTATACAATTCAATTTGCTGCTCTAAAGTGGCCTATGGGGCAGAGGTGTGGGGCTTTACAAATGTTGGTCATCTGCAGCGGAGGAGAATAAACATCTACGATCCATCCTGAAAGTCCCACACAGTGTAACTGCTTCAATAGTACACAGGGAGCTAGGGATCGTCCATCTTGAAGATCTGATAAAGGTTAAGCCAATTTAGCATTGCTTAAGATCTGGACGAATCAAGAGGCGACCCTAAGTAGGGAAATATTGAAGGATTGTTTGGGAAGAGACAAATGGTCACAAATCCCGTGGTTCAGTTACGTAAAATCTGTACTGGTAACTCTGGGCCTAGGGAATCTCTGTAATGACCCAACTGCGATCATCCCTCAGCATAAGACAACCGTAAAAGAGGCGTTCTTTGCGCACAGAGCTGAACAAAGAGTAGAACAAGAATTGGCTAAAACCATGGTGGGCTCTTACAACCTTGTAAAGAAAACAGAAGGAATGGAACCCTATTTATATTTGCTACATAATGCACAGGAAAGGTTTTTTATAACCTGTTTTAGGCTCAATTTTTTACCTTATTTATTGGGATCACCACTAGGGTACCTACCTACCATTGAGCAGAGGGGAACCTGCGGCTGCGACAATAGGTCTCCGCAGGATTCCCTTCATTTTGTATTAATATGCCCATTTTATTCAGTACCCAGACGCATATTTTTGGTAGATATTTTAAAAAGATCAAATATTAAAGGTGCAAAAGATGCTTTGATTTTTTTACAACAAGCTGCGGACCAACTAATATTGTGCTGTATAATGAATTTTATTAAAGTAGCTGTACGATTAAGAGTAACTAGAGGAGGGGGAGCCGATGATGATGAAAACTCAGTGGTTGGTTTCAATGGATCATAATGTTTATCAATTTTACGGGGATTTGTTGCTGTATTCATATTGGGCTATACACTAATTTGACTGATTGTTTTTAAAGAAATGAATTCAATGTATAATGATTGTTTGTACTTTTATGGTGATTTTTAATCATCGAATAAAGAATTCAAATGAAATGAAACTGGAATGGTATGGTGACCCAAACAATTATGGATTTTGGCCTAGATGCCTGTTCTGGGGTGAATGTATGACATTTTTCTGTATTCTGTCCAACAATTGTTCTTTTTTTGCATTTGTCACCCCGAATGGGACGGGTATGCCCAGACATGGGTCCTGCGCTCTCCATGCCACTGGAGTCAAGCTATCCTGGCAGATGAGGGCTGAAAGCCCTAAACCGGGCCTAGGATGCTTGTTTCCAGTCCAGGGATGTCCTGGCCTGGGAGTTCATTGGACGCAGGGTCAAAACTGATTTGCATATGGCTGGGTCCAAACTGGAATGGCATGGTGAGCAAAAAGACCATGGATTTGAGCCCAGATCTTTGTACTGGGGTGAATGTATGACATTGCTCTACATTCTGTCCATCAATTGTTCTTTTTGCATTTATCACAATCTCCATGGGCACAGGCTCTCAGATTCCACCCAATCCCAGCACTTTTCCCAGCATGAGAGAAGAGCTAGGATTGGGTGGAGTGGGCTGGATTTTGTGCTGCAGCAGGGTCTGGGAGCCTGCTCATCAGAGATATCCAAATGCGCATGGTGATTTGCCTGGCCGTGGATGGATGGCCAAACTGACATGCACACTTTTAGTGCCTACCACTCCTGCTCCCCATGCTGTTTGAGGCAGCAGCCTGGCCCACTCTCGTCTCAGCAGATTCGAAGTAAAAATAAAATAACAACATTGATTTATTGTCATTTTATTTTTCTTCTGACAGCTGCATTTCAGCAGTGGGGCGACTCTCCTCCTACATAGCAGAGGTGCTGCTCCTGCTGTTACTGCATCATTATTTACTCTCACAACTGTGTGGATTTTAATATTGCAATCTATGGATCTTTGGGTTGGCCTTGAAATGTAATAGAGCCCACTCTGAGGCTGCAGCACAACTTGATACACCTGATCAATAACTAAGTTACCTATATCAGGTTTCTGTAAGCGATTTTCCTGAGTACTGGCCAGTCACGGCTGGACCACATGCAGGAGATGGCACTTCTGCAGCACATAAGGGTCAGTGACACAGCACTTCTGGGGCAAGAGTGGCAGAGGCACTATAGGTAGCTTGCAGAAACTCACCATGGCATCTGGCAATGCTTGCATGTGTTGTAAATCCCCTTTTTGTGTTTGCCTGTATGTTATTTTGAGTTCATTTACCTTCTTCTTTCTCTTTCAGCAATGAACTGCAAGCAGAAACAACCCTTTTCCTGGATCATATAGTCTGTGTTGGGACACCAAGCTAATCCTAGTAGTTTTCTAAAATAGAATGCAATGTTGATTAAGGCTTTGCCAGCATGGATTTATCTGTCAATGCTGACTGTAATGGAAAGAAAAAACTCATGCCATAACTGGATATCACATCAAGGTTTCTAGTTGTGGGAGATGGAGTTATGTTCGCAGGACAGAAGTTAATTGAGCTCAAAGTTTTCTGTTGTAATGGATCAAGGGACCTAAACTGTTTCAATTTTTGAGTAGTTAAACAAATGTGTTCCATAATTATTTATAAATAACCATATGAAATTTTGTGTTATACAAAATGACAAATGTTTCATGTTTGCGTAATGAAACATGGTTACATATTGTGTAAGTCAGGATTATATATATATATAGAAATGGAATGGACCTAGGACAGAACCTGAAGGTTTTAGCTGGAAGGGCATTTGGCATGGCAGGGGCATGTATTGCACGGTACAATTGGGCACAGGGAGTGTGGTTTACACCACATTATGGTAAAAGGACTGTATGTTTTGAAGGTTTATCCTGGTTGCTAATTTCTAATGTTTTCTCCACAATGTTAATGGGCTTTCCTTAAATTGTAGTTACCCTTGAAGAAGGGCTTTCCCCCGAAATGCATTGGGTCATTATCTTCAGGATTAACCACTATGTATTATTAAATCCAATGTGTTACAAGATCAAGCCTGGATGGGCAGTTCAGTAGCATTTGAAGCTTGGGATTGAGCTGCCTCCATGGTGAATTAAATAACACTAAAGAACAATGAATAAACATGGTTTATATGGAAGAAAATTGAAGTTTGGTTTTTCCTGAGTAACTCACATCAGTACGGCTGTGCAGCTTGTGAATGGAGTGTAATGATGCACCAGCCAGTTTTGGATATTAATAAAGTTGGACATGTACATTTACGTTTTACATGTCAATGTTGCTATTGCACCGCCTACCTCTCTAATAGGATAACACTAGGTTACCTTATTACATTTAATACATGATAATCTTTGTTTGGGAGCAGGTAGGTATGTCATGTTGTTTATCTGAGGAGTTTTAATGGAAAACTCTGTTTAATGGTGAGGTCAGATTTTAAGTCACAATTATGAAAATACCACTTTAAAAAAGTAAAACATCTTTTTGTCCTAATCATTTGGTGCCTGCAACCTAATTCCAGGGTCACATGACTAGGTCTAGTTGTCAGGTGCCCTTTGTGTATTCCTCCCACACATCCACTGAATAGAGAGTCTGGTTGTGGCAGGATAGGCCATCCTGACTTGATAAGAGGGTGGGGCTGTCACTTGTCACATTTGCACTTCAAAGGCACTGCCTCAGCTCCCACCACAAAGAACTTCGCACTAGACTACTGTGTCTGCAGACAGACTGGGACTAGGGCAAGAGGCAGAAAAATCCAGTCACTTCTGTAGTAGAAAGGCTCCAGAAGTTTCTTCCACTTCAACGTGGACACTAATATTAAAAGGGGATCCTCAGATCCACTCTTCAGTATACTCCTTCAATCCTACTGCCAGAGGAATAACTTGCTGCTTGAGACATTTCCTACTGTCTGAGAAGGAAGACTGGACCTGCACCCTTCATCCCATTGTTAATATTGAGAAAGTCGATGTCAGTATGAATAATGATACATTTATGTATAAAAAAGAAATCTCATCTTTATTGACATATTCTCCCGTACTGAACTCTACATCAACTATGATTCAGAAATAAGTGGTTAGGCAGGCCTTGAAACCCAGGCTCAAGGTCACTGTTTGAAAGATCACAGGTTGGGTAGCACATAGCCAGCAAACAAACATGCAAACGGGAAATCCCAGATCGATCTTAGAAGCAGTGACACAACAATGGTCTGAGGAGATTGGCCCCAATACAGCACACATGGGGTGCACACGTTCCCAAAACACCATAAAGTCAGATGCCATATAAAGTTTTGAACACTTATCCACTCAAGATGCAGCCCACATAGTACACACAGTGATCACATTCTCCCCGTGCTGTACATCTGGACACAATACCCACTGGCTGCACTGAAATTAAACATAATACAAAGGGAATTCCTCCACATTGCACCCTAAATATCAACATCCTGGTACAAGCATGGATTAGTGAAAACACAATTCTCAACGTCACCCCAGACAACATTGAATCTGTGAAATCCTTGGGTTCATCCTGGACAAGCAACTGAAGCTACATTTATACACTACTATTCTAGAAGTGGAAGTGCAATCCCAGTTTAAACTGCTCAGTGTCTTCAAACAAATCACCCCACTATCTGATTTTGAGCATGTTGTTCAAGAGCTTGCACTTTGTATATTGGACCATGGTAACTACCTTCTAAAAGACATTCTCAAAATACACCTAGGTCCTCTAAAGGCAGCCAGACATGCAGCTGCCAGACAAATCACTTGTTGAAGGAAATGTAAACATGTATCTCAATTCTGATTGCTTGAAGTGGTTCCCCATTGAACTGAGGAATATAATGAAAGATGTATGCATTTCCCATGGAGTGTTGCATAAAGGCACACTGAATTACCTAGCTAAGAAACTTTGAATTGCAGAAGGAGCTCAGAAACCCTCTTAATTGAGATTTTAGCCCTTAAATCTAAGACACTAAATCAATCCTTTATGAAAGTGCCAAAGAATCTGAAATCCCATCCCCTCCATTATCATAATAATCGCAATGTATGAAATGTTCATAATGGAAATGAAAATCCTACTATCGACCATTGCTTCCATCAGGAGTGGACATAAGCTTCTGAAAATCCTCCTCATTCCAACAACCGATATCTCAGCCATATTTTCAGATCTAAGTCTCCTTGAAAATTACTAATTAGTGACTAAATAAAAGACTCTGAAGTAGTGTTAAGAAATAGATTTTAAAGTGTGCTCCACTGCCTAATTCTTTTGCATAGCTTAAATTTGCAACATATGTTTTAATTGTATAACCCATAAGCTGTTCTTCGGGACTTAAAGTACTTAAAGTTTTTTCCAGTGACATTAGAAATATTTGATGTGAAGAAATTTGCTGCTTTGTCAAATGAATTAATCTCTATGTGAGGCCCACCCGCTTGACTACTCATTTCACAGAATTAAGCCGTTATTTGATCCCTTTGTTGGTCAACAAATACATGGACAAGCACTTTGTTTTTAAATCATGAAGAACTATTGTCTTTTGTTTAGAATTAATTTGGTACTGCATTTGATATTCGTATGTGTCACTAAAGCTGTAAACTATTTAATGTGTTTCAAAATATGTGTGTTCAGTGTCAATGTGTTTTTAGACATACAGTATAAGACTGATGATAGATGTTGTTTTATTGAATACAATAATATATAACAGATTATAAAAACATATCTTTTCAAAATGTAAACATACAGCTCAATCAATGGTCAGAGAACTGTGAGTTCCACAATTAGTAGTTAGGAAATACGGAGATTGTCAACTAATGACAACGTGGCAATTCTATAGGGAAGTATCTCAAGCTAAATATAATTAAGAAATTGTCAGATAACTCATGTAAACAAATACATTAACAATTTCAAACACATTCTGAAGAATGCCATGCTTATAAACTACGTTGAAACCATATTGAAATCCATTGTTCAAAGTACAGGCCTAAAGGAACCTTTTTGGTGCAACAAAGTGTGCTCAGGTCTTTTTCCGGCACCCTCTATGCAGAGGTTGCCTACTGGATCTCATGTCTGAAGCCATGCCACGAGATTTGAGATGGCTATGAGAAACTAATGAGAAGTACAGTTAAATCTAAGGTTAATAAAGTGTGTTCTTCCTTCATGTGAACATAACTCACTGTGCACAACCACTTACCATATGCAGAGGAGTTATGCTATACTCCCACATGGTCACAAATATCTGTGCATGCTTTTACTGATTTAAAATGTTATTAGGTAAGGGAGTAACTTGTGAAATTCTGTTCAGTATAATCAATGATAATTACCCCCAACTTATCAGAGATTAGCAGCCCGTCCCGACGTTGTCCGGGAGCAATTAGGCTTCAGGGCCCCACCCGCCCCGACGTTGTCCGTGGGTCCCCCGGAGCCTTCCTCAATATATTGCAGTATTATACCTCTATGTTTACTTTGTACGCTTTTGTAACCTGCACACTTAACTTTTTCCTCCTGTAATGCATCGTTTGGCTCACTTTTTTAATGCTCCGTTTGCTTCCTCTTGCTACCTGCACACGTCACTTTTTCCTCCTATACCTCTATGTTTACTTTCTACGCTTTTGTAACCTGCACATGTAACTTTTTCCTCCTGTAATGCACTGTTTGGCTCACTTTTGTAATGCTCCGTTTGCTTCCTCTTGCTCATGATTTTCATTTTTGCTTCATTTTTCCGCCGCTCACCGCTCCTAAATAAATAAATAAATAACCTACCTCAATCGCCGCTCACCGCTCCTCCCCGCCTGTCCGCCGCTCTTCCCCGCCTGTCCGCCGCTCCTCACCGCCTTTCCGCCGCGCCTTACCGCTCCTCCCAGCGCCATGTCCGCCGGTCCTCCTCGCGCTCCTGGACGCCGCTCCTCCCTGCGCTCTTCATGTCGGGCACACACCTCGCGGCCGGCGCTTTTTCCAAGGGACTACTTTTTTTCTGTAAATTTTTTAAATAACGTATATTTATTAAGTTTATATAGCCTATGTCCATCTGCACACCCTGACGATTACAACGATGTATCGGGTGTGTGGATTGGCGCTGTGGTTCCCGAGTTTACCCGCCTCAAAGGTTCAAAGTTCTTCCTTTATAATAGTAGTATAGATTATGCATAATTAGCCAAGAAGAGTAATTCGGCATTTAGCTCTATTATCTTGGTGCAAAAGGCCCTCTTTGGATCAAAAATAGATGTGAGGATGCATTTTGCACTAAGAAATAGCAATAAATGCAACAGGATATGAATTCATTGGAAGAGCAGCCACTTGTGCCCGTGCTCACTAAATGTGCACTGCGGTATGATTTTCCCCAACTTACTTCCAGTAAGTAGAGCTAATTTCTTAGCAAAAAGTCCATCCTCAATTCCTAAACCCACACGAGAAGGAATTTTGTGCTAAGAAAATAGCGCTAAATTGAATAGAACATAAGCAGCAGTGTGAGGAGCCACTTGCACTCACTAAATGTGCTCTCACAGTAGGATTTTTCACCCAAATTACTCCTAAATATGCGAGCATTTGTAATCAATTATGATGATAATTGAGTATTACAGAGTTACGCGGAATTACTGAAATTTCTCTGATTCCTACGGATTAATTGAAAATCACCCACGGCTCATTTTCATATAAAATACTGCATCCAGTACAATTCAATAGACAGCAGTTGTGAATTACCTTCTCCATACCAAATTACCCCCAAAGGAACAACCCTGCCCTATGGCTATTTACTTTAGTCGGCACAGTCTTTGACATACACAGGTGGCTCCAGAATAGGTCTTGTCTAATGCTAGGACCTGTGCTTAGGCCTCATTCCACTGATAACAGCACCTTGGTCCATTTGTAGTGATCACTGGATAGAGGCACTCACTGCAAGAAAGGCTAGAAACCAGCAGTTATCACACTCAACACTGGTGCACATGGTCTTTGTTCAAGCGTGGTCAGATCTCGGTACAGGGTATGGTCTATTGTCATAACTACTCCGTCCCTGCTGCAGTCAGCATCAGGGGCGGAGCTCTGCTCCCATAAATATCCTCTTCCCAACAGGAGGAGCGCTTTGCTTTACAGCTCTGGCGAGCGTTTTGCTTCCCGTCTGGTTTTGCATGTCTTCACTTAAGGGTCACGGCGACAGCAGCGCTTTCTCTGACGCACGGCTCCTCGAGTCGGGCACTCCATCTCCTCGCTCTCCGCAGCTGCGCTTCCCTCGGTGGGGCCTCTCCTCAATAACGAACACAAGAAAACTGAGAATATTTACCATTGCTGTAATGCACTTGCGCTTGTCTGTGTGGCAGACGCAGGGCCGGACTGGGAACCAAAACCGGCCCTGGCAAAGTGCTCGGCCGCCTCCCCTCCCTCCCCCCGGTGGGTTGGGGTGCGACCGTGCTCTTTGCCAGGTCCGGTTTTCAGCCAACTTTGTTACTGGGCTGTTTTTGCAGAAACGCTGCAAAAACGTCCCTGTAACAAAAACGGCCGCCAGGGGCCCAAAACCAGCCCCCACCCTTGCGGCGCACCAGGGGATTGCCAGGTGCCCACAATGGCCAGTCCGGGCCTGGACAGACGTCTATGAATGAGTAGCAAGCATATTCTTCTCTGAAGGACTCTTGTGGCTAACCTGGGCATCTGCTTTTCTTTGGAGGCATATATTCTTAATGGCATAAATTATTGAGGTCTGAATTGCGTACTCCTGAAGTGAGGAGGCGCCTTATGTTTAGTCCTTCCTTGCTGTGAGAATAAGTACAGTCAGAAGCATTAACTTTCGAAGCAAAGAGGCACATTATGCTCAGTTCTTCCTGGCTGAGCACTCCTAGATCAGCCTACCTCAAGAACTCCAGATTATTAAGGAGATGAGGTATGTTTAGACTGCACCTTTTTGCATATTTAGTTACCTTACTTAGACTGATTCAATTGTGTCAGTCTTGATCAATTTTGGGCAAAGAGCTAATTTTCAACATTACCTATATTGTATTGTTTATTAATTACTGAATTCATTTGTTGGACACTAGTGGAAGAGGGGAACACACCAGGATCACCAACATCTCCAGTTATGTATCTCTACTGCCCAGGTTGAGCCAAGGGGACCTCTTCCATATCATTTGAATCTATTATAACATTTTGGCCTCTGAGTCCATGAACACCCCTTCAGATCAGTTCATGCTGTAATGAAAACAGCAGCTTTTTTAAGGCACTATCTGTTCCTCTGGGTCAGCCACACATCCTTCAGTGGAATAACCTTCTACTCTTATTTATCTGTCAACATATCTATTTAGGAATCATGCTTCAGTGCTTCCATTCTATAATGGTTGCAGCATAAAACATGTTTAGATATGGACAGCCTGTCAGAATGCACTGATTTGTAGTGTTCTATCGATCTACATATTTTCACTGGGAAACTGAAAAAAAAATTGCCTTGCCCTATCAGATTTCTTTTTTATTTAACTTTTAGTTGACAGACTTGGCAAATCCAAGATGGCAAAGCAAGTACTAGGCTATCCAAGCATTTGTTGACCTCATTTTAACAATAGTGTTTTCATTTTTATTTTTAAATATTGAACAGATTTTTACAAGGCAGAGAAATGAGTGTACGTTTCAAAAAGGGACTTCACCTCGTTCATGTTTGATGACAATATCCTCTGCCAATTTTGCTATAGCTGCATCATATGCTTGGAGATCAGCACTTATGGGACCCCCCCAATAACTATCTATCTATCTATCTATCTATCTATCTATCTATCTATCTATCTATCTATCTATCTATCTATCTATCTATCTATCTATCTATCTATCTATCTATCTACTATCTATCTATCTATCTATCTATCTATCTATCTATCTATCTATCTATCTATCTATCTATCTATCTACCTACCTATCTATCTGTCGTCATATGTCCAGTGCAGACACATTGTGGTTTTCCATATGTTAGCACGTTGCAGGCTGCAAATGTTACTCTGCAGACACATTTTGCTTTGTGCAACACTGTACTTGCACACAGGACACTCTGTTGTTTTTGAGTTCTGTTCTTCCTGGGATTTAGTCTGAACATGTAGACGAGGTCAAACAACAATGTTGTTTGTTATTCTGTTTTTGTCAGGCCCAAGCGCCTAAACAAAACATGCAACTGAAACATTTATTTAGGGACACATACTTTTGTCATATAGGGATGCACAGATAGGTAACACACACTTGGAGAGGGACCTTTCCAAGGAAAAGATCGGGACAGCACCTGAGATGTAGAACTTTCATCTGTATATACTAAGGTACAGGGCCTGCTGCTAGCGTTTCTGATATACAATACTTTTGCTTCTGTAGAAGGGAAGGGAGGATAGGCTACACTGTCATATATAATGACAGCTCCATTTATGCTCTACAGACTACTTGTTATGCTAACCGTGCTTGTGTTCGGCATTTTCCTACTTGTTGTGGCACATACACTGCATACTAGAGCACAATAGTTAAAAAAAAATGTTACTTTCCTCGTTTCTCTGTCAGAACTTATTGTGTACTAATACAAGTGTGAGAGTGAAAGGGTGTGTCCTGTAACCACAGGTCGGGAGTATTCTGTTTTGGGATGTCTAATCACTGGTTACTCTGTGAGTGAGCAAGTGAGACATTGTAGCTAGTCGGTCACAGGTTCATGGGTACTCAGGTGGTAGGATGACTTAGTCCCTGCCTAATAAAGGTTTTATGATTCAATGCATATTATTTGACTCTGCAGAATCCCTGCAACATGGCGTTGCCAATGTTTGGTCTGATACTTATACATGTTGTTTTTGCATTTGTGACCCCCAGTGGGATGGGTATGCTCAGACGTGAGTCCATTGCTCTCCTTGCCACTGGAATCAAGCTATCCTGGCTGATGATGTCTGATAGCCAGAAACTGGTCCTAGGATGCTTGATTCTGGTCCAGGGAAGACATGGCTTGGCAGTTCGGGCTGGACAGTTCCCATGAGGCACAAGGTCATGACTGATTTGCATATGGCCATGTCTGAACTGGAGTGGTGTGGTGAGCAAAATAACGATGGATTAAATCAGATCTGTGACTGGGGGTGAATGTTTTGCCATTGTGCAGCCTTCCGTCCATCAATTGTTGTTTTTGCACTTATACATGAGACCCCTGAGTAGCGCTTATGCTTGTCCACGAAACCCTCACACTGTTACCTGGAGATGTCCGTGGTGGGATGGCTTTGCCTCACAGTTTTTAGGGATCACCTAATAATGTAGGCTTTTCAAGATTGATGTTTAAAGGTTTTTAGACCCATTTTGTGCTACAGTTTGTTTCCCCAATGGGGGGTCTCCAGTTGTTTTTATAGTCAAACCTGATCCTGCGTACCGTTTCAAAGTGTTTTTCTCCTGGGTTACTTCCCCCTCTGTGGATGAGAATGATAATTCTTTCCATGCTTATACTACTGTCGCTGTTCTGGCAGCTTATCGCCCTTATGCAGTTGTTGAAGTTCCTTTTACAGCCTGAAAGCACTGAATTTGGTTTAATGGTGCCCCAGCCCATCTTATTTCTTTAGTTCGTATGGGCCGTCTGAGTATTAATGGGGCCACATGGCCAGTTTTGGCCGGATTGACTCTGCATCCTAATTAGCTTAACGCTAATTTGGCTGAAGTTCGTTTGTTGTGAGGTAGTTCTTCTTTATTAATCCCTGATTACATTTTTGGCTTGTGCTTTTCTAGTGACTCCACCTGGGCTGTGCCTCCAGTGCAGGCTGTGCATGGTGGAGGACTTGTGGTTAACCTCGTTATTATTAATTTTGCGATGGGCAAATGTCCTGCAAATCGTGAGGACTTGCAATTTTGGTTTGTTCAGAAAATGAAACAGCTTTTTTTTTTACGGAGTTTTATATAGCCCAAACTGGACTCAGTATTGGGTATCAGAGCAATTTACATAGCATCAGTTGCGTTCCATGATAACACATTAATTTTTGTTAGGCACCGGGAGATACAGTGATTTGCCTAGAATCATAGGATGTTCAGCGTCATTGCTGAGACTCAAACCCAGTTCCCAAGATTCGAGGCCGACAACCCTAGCCATTAGGCCAACTCCTCCCCCTGCTTTTTGCAGTTTTCCCTCTTACGGGTCCTGTGGGAAAGCACAGGATCCTTACTATGTGCTTGCCTAGTGGTCTAATTGCGCTGGGGGACGGTGTTTGCCTCAGTGTACACACTTTGTTATGGCAGCCCCTTGATGAGCATTTATCCGGGCGTTCTCAAACAAGTTCAGAATGAACATGGGGCAGATTCTGTCCTGAATTTGCGGATGAAGTTGTTGGGTATTTTTCCTGATGTCTCTGGTATGATTCTGTCTAATGTTAAAGGTGAAGCAGGGGCTTTGATGGTTCGCCAATGACTTTCGGTGGTGTCTGACAATGATCGGGAACGTGAGTTGCTCATTATTATTGCTGACATTTATACATCCTAAGGGCGTGATAATTTGGGGGTTAGATCTTCTCCTCAGTCTCAGGGTAAGCCTCCTCCTGAAAAGGAGGGACATCCAGTCTTTCCGAAGAAGACATGGTACAAAACTAAGCAGCAACTGAAGTTTGGGTCTTGCGGTAGTTCACCACAACTGGATGCTCTGAATGTAGATGTGATTTAAGTGATTGCTCTAAGATTAGAACTCCAAAGAGGGTTCAGGTTCCTGATCCTCATTCTCCTCATTACTTTCAGTAATTGTCTGATCAACATTATGACTGAGGAGGACGGCAAGATTGCGCAGAATGTGAGTCAGAGAAACCCAAGCGGGACCTGCAGCTCTCTTTTGACGTGAAAGTCAAGAGAGAGAAACCACCTCCATAACAAGCCCTGTTCCAGAAGAACAAAGTTGCGGCATTGACAGCGAAATATTCCCCAGACGGTGAAAACCCATCTACTGGACAGGAGTCGGGCAGTGACTTTCCTTGACAGCACAGCAGAAGTTACCATAGTGTGCAAGATACTTTACCCATTTCTGGAGGCGAAAGCAATTGATACTTTCATAACTGTTGCGACTGCGGACACCTGCTTAGCTCTACCTGATAGACTTTATCATGTAGACATTCACATTGAAGGTGACATTAAGCGCACCATAAATGCGATTTTTGGGGACTAATTGACATCTTCTTATGACATTTTACTGGCGGAGGTCGATTAACCTCCCCCTTTGTTCTTGCTTGTCCTCAAGGTAAGGATGTGATTATGCCTTCCCTTTCGCAATACGTCCCTGATTAGACTAAGCATGCTTATGCTTCTGTGTGGGCTCTTGCATTAGCCCCAGCCTTATACCGCAACTAAGCTGGTTGGGATAAGGATTATTCATTGCACGTTGTGTCTATTTTTCCTGTTCCTCAGCCACAGCCTCATAACCAATTAAACATGACCCAAGGTCATTGGTTACATTCTGACTCAATGGAATATCAAGGTATGATTGAACCCTGTGTCTCTGCGATGAATAACCCGCTCTTCCTGGTTCTGAAACCTGATGGTTCATATCATGTTGTTTTGGATTACAGACATTTGAATAGTCATTCCTGTACTTATGCAGTGCAAAACACACATACTATGTCTAAGCCCCCCTTTTACCCTCTTCCTCTATGCCTCTCTTATACCTCAATCCCCTCCTCTAGCCCATCACCTCCTTTCCCCCGAGCACTGGACACTCAGGCCTGCTAAACAACAGGTTGCCCCCCTCCTCGCAAAGGACAACAGCTACCACCCCTAGATCCACCAGCTCCACCCTCCACAGTACCTCTATCTAATCGCCTAGCAAACCATAAAACAGTCCCCTGCTTCAACAGGGCCAAAAGAGTTCTCTTTCCTTCCCTTATCTCCCTTTTTTCTGACATTACCCTGACTCTCACCCAAACCAGCAGCCTGTACCACCTTGCCCATGGTGGTCCGCCCCTCTGATTCACCACCCCTCAACACAGGAGATACCCCCTCCCAAAGCTGTCACTCTGCTGTGTTCTCTTCTGAAGCTCTCAGGCCGAACAACTTCAATTGCATTGACTGTCTAAGGTTCAGAATCCCCACAGGGAACCCGAATATCTCCCCCTCCACTCATCCACCTCTTCTCTTTTCCCAAGATTGCCACCACAGGGCTTTAGTGTTTCCTAGTATATTTTAGTATTTACTAGGTGTTACTTCCTACCCCTCTCTCTGTGTGTAACCATATATCCCTATCCCGCTTTTTCATATGAGGGATAGTATCACCCTGTCCCTATTTATACTAGTGTTATTACAATTAGAAGCAGGGTGATCCCCACCCATGTTGTATAACATTGTTTATTTACTCAACAATAATATAAATAACTTGCAACACAAAAAAGCATGCATAGTACATCATAAGTCAATAATATTGTGCGTAAAATATTTAAAACTACTTTGGATATTTCAAATGGCTTTTTAAGTCACAAACTGGATCCTAAGAGAGGGTACTTGTCTGCTTTCAGCGCCCTCTGCACTCAGAGGCGCTATGCGAGACTGCCTATGAATAGCCCTAGTGTTTTTGCATCATGTATTGTGCCCCTTTTGAATGAAATTGATCCTGATACCTCTTGTTATGTCGATGATATATACCTGATGGACGATGAATTGAATCTCCATCTTGTGAGAGTGCATCTAATCATTACACGATTTGCACCTCTTGGCTGAAAACTTAAATTTTGCGAAATCACATATTGCATATCTGGCCGTTCTCTTCCTTGGATATGAACTGTGAAATGAGGGTGGGAGTTTGCAGTCTGACTTACTTGTGACGCAGTACTTACAAACTAGATTGAATAATACAACTGTGGTCATCCAGAATCTGCCCGGAGCGATCAGTTTAACTTATGTGATTTTTAATGAGGGTGACCCAGTACCAATCACTTATAAATCGCATCTGTATACTCCTGCACAATTGTGGTTCTCTTCTACTGAAAAAACTGTTGCTGCTGTGCAGATGGCTGTTCTGAAAGAGCGCCCTCTGGCACAAGGTAAACACATTTTTATTGTTTCTCCCGTACCTGCCCTAGAGGCAGTCACGAAAGTCAGTGTCCCTAATTCTAAAGCTCTTCATCCTCATTGGAGTCAATGGGCTACATCATTGACATCAGCTGATGTCAGTTTTGTTTTTGACACTCCTTTGCAAACATAAGAATTTCTTCAGTATGAACATGTTCACCATCTCGCTTTTTCCATTCATCCTCTGGATTAGTACAAATGTCTCATTTCGGCTCAACCGGCCATTGGTTCTAATCAGGCTTATTCAGCAGCTCACGCTATTGCTGTAAGTACAATCAAAAATTTAGTTTTTACATATACCTTGGTGCACATGCAGTCTCTTGGAGACCGCAAGGCCCAGTTGGCCAAGTTACGTACACTCCTCTAGACTCTGTGTACAATCTTTTCATGCCAATAAGTTTATTTTTTAAACAAAATCCTTTTCGGGACTAAAGGTAGCCCAAAAAGGCATGAAGACCTTTGGGTTCGGTGGCGGCCCTTAAGGAACGCTTGTCCCATACTCATGTTGTCCATACATTGGGACATCAACGTGCCGGAATGCAAGCTGTTGATAATTCTTTGGCTGATGAAGCAGCCAAATCTGCAGTAGCCATAGTTAGAGTGGCAACTGTTACTTGTTCTGTGACTAAAATTGACAATGACATTTCAATGATAATTGCCCCAACTAGGTTGGGTACTCCTTATCACAAGGCTTCCCTTCTTTCTATACTTATCAGTTAACTACTGACAAAGTTCCTTTTGTTTCTGTTCCTACAGTTGGCGATCGCTTGATCACCAACCTTGACCGTAGACAGTCTCTTATAGTGGCTGCCATTGAAGACGTGACTTCTGCTCAAGCCTGTGCAGTGGCTACTGTTTATCTTTTACAACAATGCTATTGGGGGTGCGGGTTATACCAGAAAGCTCGCAAATATGTCAAATATGTCATTTGTTGTGATG
Source organism: Lissotriton vulgaris (assembly GCF_964263255.1). Lineage (NCBI taxonomy): Eukaryota > Metazoa > Chordata > Amphibia > Caudata > Salamandridae > Lissotriton > Lissotriton vulgaris. The sequence continues at coordinate 397,698,478 of NC_141689.1, forward strand.
TTTGTCAACAAACTAAGAGTTCCACTGTGTCGCGTCCACCGCAGACTCATCTTTTTATTTCTAATCATAATTTTGGTTGTATTTACCTTGATCATTGTGGTCATTTAGGGGCCGATTCTGATTTGGGAAAAACCACTCCGAATAGCCGTACTGAGCGTTTTCCCCATACGCATCGTACCCTGTAATGTCCCCGTCCGTACGATGAAGTACGATTCGTACCAGGAGCAGGACTCCGTACGAATCATACAAAGACTGTACAAGTCTGATCTCCGCATGATTCTCCCTCGGAACCTGCTGTATGCAACATCCGTACGGTTCGAAGCAGGTTTTCCCAACCCAGCAAGTACGATTTGTGTCGGGTACGCACCGTACAATGCTTATTTTACGGGAGCCCAAAACATCTGAGATGCAGAGTACGCCTCAAAACAGGTACGGAATGGCCTCCCCCGGGTATGGTATTTACACCCCATGTCTGCAGGGGTACGGTGCGTACCCCTGCGATCATGGGATGTACACACCTTACCCCATGATCGCAGGGTGTATGCACCATACCCAATGATCATAGGGTGTACGGTGCGTACACCCTGCGAACATGGGGTACGGTGAGTACACCCCATGATCACAGGGGTATGCACCGTACCCCTGCAATCATGGGGTGTATGCAACATGTGGTATGTATGTGATTGTGTGGTTGTCCGTACGAATCGCCCTTACCTGATCGTGTCCTCATACCCCGGTCTGGTTCGTAGTCGTCGGGTCGTACAGCATGTTTACGAATCGTATGGTTCACTGTGACGGTCCGTGTCGTACGGTTTCACCTTTGCAATTCGTACAGTTTGCGTCGATTCAGACGGATTGACGAGATACGGATTGTACTACATGATTCGTTCAGACGGGTACGATTCGTACGGAGAGGGTTCAGGATACAATTTGAACGGACGCTTTTTTTTCTTTTTCCAAAATCGGAATCGACCCCTTAATATCCGACACTGCTTTCAAATATATTTTGGTTGCACTAGGTTCATCTGGGTTAGGCTGAAGCGATCTGCTGATGCTCGCACAGTTATAAAGGATTTATATGTCTTTGTGGCCGAGTGTCACTCAGGGATGAGCGTCAACAGTACTAAGTCCACTTGCACCTCACTTGCCTTAGACTTCACCCTGGTTGAAGTTGAGCAAGCTTTAAGGGCAAGCAGAGGGGGAAAAGCGCCAGGACCTGATGTGATACCGGTCTACCTTTACAAATTTAAAATGGACCTCTGAGCCCCAATTTTGCTCAGGGTATTGGAAGCTACTTGCAAAGTTGGATTGTTGGACTCATGGTCAGAATCCATTCTGGTCCCGGTCTTTAAAAAGGGAGATCGCCAAAGCCCAACTTGTTACCGTCCCATCTCACTACTGGACTCCCTGGGAAAAGTTGAGGGGCGCATTATATTAGCGCAACTACAGCTTTGGGCTGAAGATAATTCGATCCTATCAGATCTCCAGTATGGATTTAGGGAAGGTCTGGGCACCATCGAGCAAGTTTTAAATCTGACTCTGCTTACGGGCAAATATGTAAATGCTAAAGAGGGGAGACTCCATATGGCCTACGTAGATCTGACATCAGTGTTCGACTGCGTAGTCCATTCTAAGCTATAGGGCATTTTAATAGCAATGGGTGTCGATCCCCTATTAGTAATTTTTCTTCGGGAAATATATTCTAATGCCAAGGCCATAGTGAGATTTGGAGTGGGAGGAGAGTTGACTGCCTCATTTAAGGTTGAGCGGGGAGTCAGACAGGGTTGTGTCCTGGCCCCTTCCTTTTTACTCTTCACACTAATGGCCTAGAAAAAGCCATGCTGGAGGGATGCCAGGACCTACCACAAATTTATAACCGCCCGGTCCCCGCTCTCCTCTATGCGGATAACGCAGTGAATATTGCCCGCATTCCCTTGGAACTCCAACGCTCATTAAATATATATAACATATTTATGTCTAACCTAGATCTAAAAATTAACATAAAAAAACCTTTATGCAGGGCCAAGGCGCAGCCAAGGGAGAGACACTTATATTAACAATTACATGTGGACAATACAACTACTTATCCCTATATTGGAGTTTTAATAGACGAGAGAGGCACCTGGAGAAAAGCCATAGAGGCCAGAAAATTGCTGTTTTTAAAGTCAACTATGGCTCTAGTTAACTTCTCCCAGAGACTAGGAAAAAGACCCCCAGTCGAGATGGTTCGCATTTATCAGGCAAAAAATTAGCACTGCTATATACGGTGCAGGGGTATGGGGCTACGTACAGGCGGAATCTCTCCAAAAAGTGGAGAATAGCTTTTTGAGGTTCCTCCTCGCCGTTCCCCAGGGTACTTCAACCTTCTGTTGCCATTTAGAATTAGGTTTGCCCTATATCGCAGATACCATAAAGATGCAGCCAATTCTGTTATGGCATCGCCTCTGGTCATCAACTAAGTTAGTTTTCACCCAAAGTCTTCTGAAGGACTGCCTTTCACTTGAAAACTCCACTAAGATTGACCGGCTCAGATTTGTCAAGAAGTTTTTATATGACCTGGGCCTAGATAAATACTATCATAACCCCGCACTAATAGCAGAGCTCTCAAGGAAAAAGCTAAAAACTCAGTGCTTAAGCCATCTAGCGGATCTTAGTCTGGCCTTTGAAGTTAATAAAACCACGGCACAGCACTCCCTGCTGATTCAATCCTCTCTGGTTATTCAGCCCTATTTAACCTGGAAATTAAATAGCTATGACAGATTTTTGTTGACCCGGTTTAGGCTCAACATTCTCCATCGTCTAGTCACATTTCCAACAGTAAATGACTGTTCTAAGCTGCTATCTCCCTGTCCTTGTGACGGTGTCTCATCCCAATCTCTTATCCATATGACCCTTTTCTGTAAATTTTACATTGAACCAAGAAGGCGCTGGTTTGTTCCAATCCTAAAAAGCCTAGGCTTACGCCAATGTTGTCCTGCTTTCATGGTCCTCCAACTTTTGGATTCTGACTTTTTAGCTTTAAATGTTGTTAAGTTTGTAAAATGTTGTATTCGTCATAGAAGTAATCTTTAACTGGAAAATGATGCACTTTAATCTTCTTGCTGTATACCCTTTGTAATATGAACTCTGAAATTTAGGCTATTTCGGTAATCTACTGTGCTTTTAATCATTCACGTAATATATGTGGAAAATGTATTTATAAGACATGTCCATACTTTTATGGTTTTCCCCTAATTGAAACCGAATAAAGTAAATACATTGAAAAATGTCTTTGTGGGGACTTATGCCTGTGGCACTTTCCAAACCGAACAAGGTCTGGCTTTTGCCTCTGAGGCTTATCGTGATTTGATGAAGTCCATTGGTATCCAGGTGCATTTCTCCTCACCATATAGGCCCGAGGGCAATTCTGTTGTACAGCGGATGAACTGTGACTTAAAGAAATCTTTAACAGCAAGAGTATTACGTTTGGGACGTGGTTGGTTAACTCACCTTTATGGGTTCCACGTGCTCTTAATAATCTCTGAAGAAAATTTCTAGGTGGGCGTACTCCATACAATATGCTTTTTGTATCAAGATCTTTGTTACGACTTTGAAGGTCTAGACATTTAACGTAGATAACCACTGTGCTGTCTTACAGGAACTGCAAAAGTGTTGTAATGCTCTGGCTAAAACTCATTTGCCATCGACTTCACCTGAAGAAGCAACAATTCTGATTCCTGTATCAGGCTGGCTCCCTAAAGTTGGTGATATGGTTCGTAAAAATGTGGTGATCAAGAAAGAATTTGGGGGCATATTATCAAGACAGGTGATAAAATTATCGCCATTTTAGCGGCAGAAAACTGCTGCTTAAACGGCGAGAATGTGCTTGATAATATGCTCTATGGAATTCCAATTGAAGCCCATGTTAGATGTCCTCACATTTAACATGGGCTTCAATTGGAATTCCATGGAGCATATTATCAAACCCATTATCACTGTGTTGGCGGCAGTTTTCTGCTGCTAAAACGGCGATAATTTTATCGCCTGTCTTGATAATATGCCCCAAGGTCTCTCCTACCGTGCTCCTGTTCCTGTTCTTGGTCTTCAGGGTATCCAAACTGTTATTTTACCTGTTCTGCCTGGATCCAAGGATAATCGCTTTGCTCCTTTTGAACAAGTCAAATGCACCATATGGCCAATACTGAATAGTATGCCTCGGGGTGTCCCACTATGGGATATCTCTTTACAGCCTCTGAGCTCCGTTCTTTCTGATTCCCCCTGGCTGCCGGAGAGAGAAGTTTAGTCTTCAGTTGGTCTGATATCTGTTTTGCCTTCTACACCCTCCACAATGGAAATCGTTTTTTTCTGATCCACCCATTGAATTGATCGAAGGAGTGCAAGTCTTAAATTTAAATCCAGAATCCCAACCTCTATTATTTCAGCTGAGTTCTTCTGGTTTCTATATCGATTAAGACAATTTTTCTTCCGACAGTTCTTTGTTGTCTTCAGTTTTATCCCCACCACCAGCGAGGATTTGTGTGTTCAACTCTTGGTTAAAACGTGCCTATCTGGTTCGTATGTGTGGATCGTGTTTTCCATGATATTTTTGCTAATGTGGATTGGATTTGTGACTGCTTTTTTCCTTTTGTTTAATGGCCACTACCTCCCAGAACATTCTGCTGCAGAGCTTGTCGATGGGGTGTTGGCCTCACATTAATCCTCGCATAAAATGAAAAGAGACCAGTCCCTTGTTAACATTTCAGCAGTCCCAGTCACTGATGGAATTGTGTGGGATAAGGTACCATTCAAAGTATTCGGGCCTCTGGTGGCCCTAAAGATACCATATTTATTCTGTGTTTCTATGGGTGCTGTGATAATACCTGGGTTTCAATCAGATGACAGGGATGCCAATACTGTGAATACAATGTTTTTCAAATTGCAATATTACACTTTTTCATACTGAAGATTTATATTTGAATTCTGCTAACTATGCCGATTTGTTATAAACATTATGGTCATCATTTTCTGCACAGAGCACATAGACAGCATCCCCACCTTAACTATATTCAATGGGACATTGCCCAACTCCATCTGAGGGTAGTTCCAACACACAGAAAATGAAGTAAACTTATTTTACTGGTTATAACCTTTCAGATCCAGTGTCATATTATTTTCAATTGGCTTCCAGTCTTTCTAAAACATGTATGCTTACTGAGAGTTGATTTATGCATTTCATTTTATTGACAACTTAGCCCTGAAAGGTTACGACTATTGGAAAGACAATATCAATTGGAAATCAGTACGGGGTACTAAGTACTCCTGGCAAGTCCAAGTTATGGAATGTTTATTTCATGCTTGTCTGATACCTGCTCAAAAATATTATTCTTAATGACACCATTCAACAGACTACACGTCTGGGGCTGGCTTAGATTAAAGAATTGTACACTCCCACTATTCCGTCCATGGCATGGTTTGATAATTGGCAATGTTATACCAATTATACTGCAGACCAACTAAATAGTATGATATAATATAGTACATTTAATTACACTGCAATATTTCCATTGGAGGATCATTATGGCCTCCGAACATAAATATTTGTCCTTCTCGTTTTGTGAATACGAATTCAGGGTTTACATTAAATAGTCCTGATCCATGTTGCCCACATTCCAACACTGCTCCTCCCAATTCAGTAGGTAAGTTATGTCAACAATGGTTGAAACATTCCAGATTGTCTGCCGTGAAACAACATCTTTCATCTCTATCAGAAGACATAAACCTTTTTAACTTCCTTTTGGGTCAAAAGTCCCCTCGTTCAAAACGATTTGTTTATGCTGCATATATTGAATTTTGGAAATTGTCGCAAATGGAGGATGCTGTGCGTTTATGCCAAATTGAGCAGGACAATTTAGACAAAGTGCTTGCTATTTTGTCAACAACAGTATCAATACTTATCATCTCATATTTATACTTTAGATAATATTGTTTCTTCTGTATTGATATTGTGCAGAATAAAGTGTCTACCTTGTATCATGGTCGACACCAACTTAGATCAGTTATGCAGTTTGGTTGGACACTGCAAAAACTAAAAACTGAGCTCCTACCTAGGCATTGCCTGAATTGTAGCACATTGTTCTTACTAATTAATTTAACACGTAAACAGCAAAGGATGGCTATGAAAGACATGAGTTATACTATGGTACATGTAGAACAACTTGAACAGCTTCCCTTCACTGTAGCGGAAACTCATTCAGAAGTTTGTTTAATACACAGGTTTATTTTGTAGCCCATCTAGATGTTTAGTTTATAGAATGCATGAAACAGTTCTCTATAGGTAGATGTGAACACATTAGAAGCAGTTACATACATGAGTTATGGCCCCTGTCTTTTACATATCATTGTCAACGGGCTGGAAGAGAAGTTTTTCTTACTGGATAAATGTGCAATTCCACTGCTTGACATTCCCTTGTCTGTCAACAAGTAAAAATCCACAGCGCTTTTAATATTTCTGCCCCTAATCTGGCTTGTTAATTGAAAGCTACTCTGGTTCCTGCAATTATTCCCACCCTCACATTACTTTCAAATGGCAGTTATCTTCATCTTAATATTCATGACTGTTGCAGTCTTCGGGTGGGAATTCTGCACATAATGTCTATTTCTCAGTTAGTTACTTGTGCAACAGCATCCTGATTACCCCTCCACATGGAAGTGTAGATAGTTCGTTGTGGCCTTCCATTCCAAGCCTGAAAACAGATTTCAATAAGCCAAGCAGACTCAAAGCGCTATTGTTTCAACAGGAAGTGGCTCTGAATTCAGCACGTGAGACCTTCGAATTGTAGGTTGTGAAAACGTCTGATGAAATACAATCATTACTGAACACAAATCTCCCCCTGCATTTTGGGTAATTCATACATCAAACATTTAATGCATCTGATACCACATTTGCGACACACTTTTTTAAACTCATGTGCTCTGGCCTTGTGACTTCTTTTCAAACTACTTTTGGATTAATCCCAGCTTGTATACATTCTATTATTTCCAGCATATTTGGTGAGTTCCCACTGCTGCTCATCTTGTTTTGCAGCATCATTGTGCTATTCCTTCTGTTTTGCAATGTCTGCCCCATCTGTGGTACTGCCCGGACAGGCATGGCTTTTTGCTGTCTTAACTTGAGAATATGGGTTCATGACGTTCTGTCAGTACCGTATCTAGTGCACAGTTGGGGTGAATATATCACACTCCTAATTTGTTCAATCTAAACACTTGACTTAACTTATATCTAAACCTGTTATTAATTTCAACAAAAACATTCTAACATAAAAATTACATTAATCACTGTCTATTCACAATCTTTGTGAATTCTTTATTTCTTATTTTGATTCAGTTTTGTTGCTATTTTTACGTATTCAATCACGTAACTTATGATTTCATTCAAAGTTGTGACAATCATTATTTCCTGATTCACATATATGTATACATTCTTCTGTTTTTTAACTGACGGAACGACGATTGATGAGGGTGGCCTGATGCATTTCGGGACGCCTGTCCATTCTTCACGGGCCTCTGTGGAAAAAACAACAATGTGTAACCTTTAAATTATTTACAAATGCTTTTTAGTTTTTTTACATGGTACTTGTATGTCGCATAGACATTGATAGTCTTTTGGCTATTCGAGACATGCAGAGGGACCTGTTTGTAATACGTGCAAATAGCGTGCTATTTATATAAATTAGATGGAGCTGCTATCTTGATCGTGCAATGCTGTTACATAAAAGTTGATCCTTGGTCAATTGTTTGTTGCTGTACCTGATTTGAACTCTCTGGGTTCACTGACGTTTAAACCTTTGTTTCTAATCCAGATCGGGGTGGTGTGTTAAACGCGTGCTTTCCTATTTTTATAAAAAGAACTGATGTGCTCAAGTGTTCTAGTGCCCATGCCGAAGTAGAAATTGTCGGATAGCTCAACATTTAAGGTAGAAAACTTTCATGTAGAAGTGACATGCAATTTACCTGAATGTGAAACATAACACTGACCTTTACAGCATTTTCCGATGCTGGTGGTTAGAAAACGGAGGGGCAACTGATCACAGAAATTCTGTGAAGCGTTAAGGAAAAACCGTACCGTATTTGTAAAAAGCGAGTGCCCGAACAAGATACTATGGTGATTAAGTGCCCAAATTTTAACATGCGTGTGATTACCTGCATTCACTACGAATATGCATAGATGCTAGTAATGAATCCGGTGTAGTTGTTATGCAGCGGGGATGATAGGTGAAAACGCTGCTGGTGTTCGTGATGAATTCTAAAAACATGAAATTATGTTAGAATATTTTTGTAGAAATTAATAACAGGTTTGGTTATGAGTTAAGTCAAATGTTTAGATTGAACAAATTAGGAGTGTGATATATCCACCCCAACTGTGCACTAGATACAGTACTGACAGAACGTCATGAACCCATCTTCTCAAGTTAAGACAACCTAGGGACAGGCAGCCCTTTGAAATCTAGGAGCACGTTTCAGATAGAATAATAACTAAAGTGGACTTTCACTTAAATAAAAAATTAAGAGGAGTGCTAGAAATTACAATTCATAGCAATGGCTGCAGCTGCATCATGAGTGAATGCCGCAATTTTAGGTAATGGTGCCTCTAGATGCTCTAGACGCCAAATTCTGTCTGACTTTCCAATCTGCTTACTTCACCTGTGTGCAACCTGTGTTTCATTGCATCTAGTGCCCCTTTCAGTGGGCCCTCAATATCAGCTTGGCTACCACAAGCTGCCCTGAATTTCGACCTGTTGATGGGGCCTTTAATGGCCCATAACCACGACTATTCCTTGGGTATGCTGCTTGTATACAACCTAGCGTTTGGGCCAGTGGCTGAAGGTGCTCCCTGTGCAACTGCACACCGTCTCCTGGATCTCAGTTTCATCGAAGTGCACACAGTTTCTCTTCTGATGGTCCTATTGACAACTAAAAACAAGGAGCATGTTAGTTCCTTTGACCTGCTCAATTGGATGGCAGATATTTACAAATTGGAAGGCTCATATATCTTACTGGAATTTATGTGATCACACTTGGCATCTTACATCTTGGATCCCAGCAATACGCTGTAATTGGATATATTTTTGTGCACAAAACATTCCATCTCATTCGGCAATACTATTTTTCAGGCGCACTTGACTTGCAATTGCTTATGCAATTTGTTTCTGGCTATCAACTGATTTCTGTTGCCATTCAGTGCTACTTTCCTGACCAAGGGGAGGGTGTCATATGTCCCATGCATGCCCATTGTGGTTTTGCCTAAGTTAGCATTAGAACATTGCAGAATGCCCTCTGCTTTGTGCAAGTTCATCTACAGGCACATTTTGCTTTGTGTCACACTGTACTTTCACATAGAACACGCTGTTGTTTTTGTGCTCTGTTCTACCTGGGATTTAGTCTGAACATGTAGACAAGGTTGAACAACAAGGCCCCTTGTTATTCCGTATAGGTCAGGCCCTAGCACCAAGCAAAACATGCAAATGCAGCTTGTGTTTAGGAACATGTACTTTTGTCATATAGGGATGCACAGATAGGTAAGACACACTTGGAGAGAGACGTTTCCAGGGAAAAGATTGTGACAGCACCTGAGATGTAGAACGTTCATCTGCGTATACTAAGGTATGGGGTCTGCTGCTAACACCTAGAGATCTCCTGATATATAAGCATTTTGCTTCTGTAGATGAGGAGGGATATTAGGCTACACTGTTGTATATAATGACAACTCCATTCATGATTTACGGACTATTTGCTTTGCTAATCGTATTTAAATTAGGCATTTTCTTACTTGTTGTGGCACATATACTGAATACTAGAGCACAATAGTTCAAATAAACATTTTAAACTTTCCTCGTGTCTCTGTCAGAACTTATTGTGTACTAATACAAGTGAAAGGTTGTGTCCAGTTACCGTGCTTCCTGAGAGGGTCAGGAGTGTTGTGTTATGGGGTGTCTAATCACCTGTTACTCTCTGAGTGAGTAAGTGGGCAAGTGAGACACTAAAGCTAGTCAGTCCCGGGATCATGGGTAATCGGGTGGTAGGATGACACAGTCCCTGCCTACTAAGGTTCTATGATTCCAAGCATAGTTATGTGACTGCAGAATCCCTGCAACACTATCTTTCTATCTATCTATCTATCTATCTATCTATCTATCTATCTATCTATCTATCTATCTATCTATCTATCTATCTATCGCAATCAGTCGACATTGGGAGCAGGTACTTGTGCCAGCTTTCCCTGAGACAGTTCTCCTGTCCAGCTTACACGCAGTCTGCTACTCTCTGCTCATTTCTTTCTCTGTTTTGCCCTTTCTGCTTATTTTTCTGCCCTGTGTTTTGCCTTTTACTGCTAACAGTTTTGCCATTTTGTGTGTGTTTTTCTGCCCTCTATTTTGCCTTTTCTGCTTTATGTCTGCCCTCAATTTTGCCTTTCTGCTTATTTTTCTGCCCTCTGTTTTGCCCTTTTCTGCTCGGTGTTGCCTTATTTGATCATTCTCTGCTCATTTTTCTGCACTATATTTTGCCTTTTTCTGCTTGTTTCTTTCTTCTTCTCAACACTTCCCTTTCTGCCTTCATTTATTTATAGGCTTGTATAGAGCTAGAATCGATTCCCAAGGGAGTATCTCTGCGCTCAATTCGCCCTACAGGTAAAAAAACAGAGCTCTTAAGATCTAAGAAGGCGCTATATTTGTAACAGAAAAGTCTTCAACAGTTTCCTGAAGGCTAAATGATTAGTACAGAGCCAAAGGGTAGCAGGCAGTTTGTTCCAGAGGCAGGGACCCAAGAACAAAAGATCCCTTCCACCCAGTCTCGCCCTTCTGATGGGGGGGATTTGTGGTAGAGATTGGTTACTGGAGCGGAGGGCACGTATGGGATTGTAGGAGACAAACTTCTCCGCCAGATACGGGGGGCCCAAGCCATGTATACCCTTGTGAATGATACAGCAAGTTTTGAATTTGTCGAATCGGTAGCCAATGAAGCTTTTCAAGTAGGTGGCGTGAGGGGGTTCTAGCTGGGGCATTTAGAACTAGCCTTGCGGCAGTATTTTGAACCACCTGGAGTCTACTTTGCTGATATTAATAACCCATTACAGTAGTCCAGGCAACTAAGCACTAGGGCCTGAACAAGGGTCTTTCTAGAAGAGTCTGGCAGTAGCGGAAACACTCTTCTGAGTAGTCCAATTACATGAAAACAAGACCCAGCTGTTTGATTAACATGCTCCTTGAGAGACAGCCCTTGGTCCAACCGGTCACCCAGGTTTTTCACTACCTGCTTAGGGTTGGGACGGGGCCGAGTTCTAATGGCCACCAGACCGGAGACCACAACAAAGGGGCCACCCCAAAGAGCATTACCTCTGTTTTCCCTACATTGCATTGCAGGAAATTCGAGGCCATCCATTGAGAAACAGCCCTCATACCCTTTGAGAAAGACTGTTTAATTGCCGCAGTCAATGTCTGGAAAGGGAAGAGCAGCTGAGTGTCATCAGCGTACGACACAGGAATAAATCCATATGATCTCATGAGGTCAGCCAGGGGGTCCACATCAATTTTGAAAAGAGTGGGGCTTAGACACGAACCCTGTGGGAGACCTTTGGTGAGCTCCACAGGTGCAGAACGAAAGGAGCCCATACTGACATTCTGCGAGCGGCCAGATAGAAAACTCCTCATCCAGGACAGGGCTGTGTCCCTAACCCCCACCTCCTCCAAGCGACTGAGCAAGACTTCGTGTGATATTGTGTCGAAAGCTGCGGACAAGTCCAACAGCACCATAATCACAGAGCTCCCCTTGTCCTGCGACATTCTGATGGTATCAATCACAGAGAGGAGCACCGATTCTGGGCTACAGTTGGGCCTGAAACT